>NC_134483.1:518649412-518824412 GCF_040206685.1 Ascaphus truei | reverse complement strand
TGTATATATATATATAAAGAAAGTACACCCTCTTTGAATTCTATGGTTTTACATATCAGGACATAATAACAATCATCTGTTCCTTGGCAGGTCTTAAAATTAGGTAAATACAACCCCAGATGAACAACAACACATGACATATTACACTGTGTCATGATTTACTTAACAAAAATAAAGCCACAATGGAGAAGCCATGTGTGAAAAACTAAGTATACCTCATCATTCAACAGCTTGTAGAACCACCTTTAGCAGCAATAAATTGAAGTAATCGTTTTCTGTATGACTTTATCAGTCTCTCACATCGTTGTGAAGGAATTTTGGCACACTCTTCTTTACAACGTTGCTTCAGTTCATTGAGGTTTGTGGGCACTTGTTTATGCACAGCTCTCTTAAGGTCCAGCCACAGCATTTCAATCGGGTTGAGGTCTGGACTTTGACTGGGCCATTGCAACAACTTGATTCTTTTCTTATTCAGCCGTTCTGTTGTAGATTTGCTGGTGTGCTTGGGATCATTGTCCTGTTGCATGACCCAATTTCGACCAAGCTTTAGCTGTCGGACAGATGGCCTCACATTTGACTCTAGAATACTTTGGTGTACAGAGGAGTTCATGGTCGACTCAATGACTGCAAGGTTCCCAGGTCCTGAGGCTGCAAATCATCACTCCTCCACCACCGTGCTTGACAGTTGGTATGAGGTGTTTGTGCTGATATGCTGTGTTCGGTTTTCGCCAAACGTGGCGCTGTGCATTATGACCAAACATCTCCACTTTGGTCTCGTCTGTCCAAAGGACATTGTTTCAGAAGTCTTGTGGTTTGTTCAGATGCAACTTTGCAAAACCTAAGCCGTGCTGCCATGTTCTTTTTAGAGAGAAGAGGCTTTCTCCTGGCAACCCTTCCAAACAAACCATACTTGTTCAGTCTTTTTCTAATTGTACTGTCATGAACTTTAACATTTAACATGCTAACTGAGGCCTGCAGAGTCTGAGATGTCACTCTTGGGTTTTTTGCAATTTCTCTGAGCATTGCACGTTCTGACTAATTTTGAGACCTGCTAAGGAACAGATGATTGTTATTATGTCCTGATATGTAAAGCCACAGAATTCAAAGAGGGTGTACTTTCTTTTTCACACCAGTGTGTGTGTGTGTGTGTGTGTGTGTGTGTGTGTGTGTGTGTGTGTGTGTGTGTGTGTGTGTGTGTGTGTATATATATATACACAGTGTTCGACAATTAATGATAATCACACGCCCGTGGCGTGTGGATTTAGGCTGCTGGCGAGTCGTTCTGGGGCTCTATTAATTTTCCCCTGCTCGCGCCAACCTTTTCAATTTTTTTTTTTAAATAAATAAATAATTCCTCGATCAACGACCGAGATCCCCTGAGGCTCCCAAGATGGCTGCCGACGCACGTGGACCGCCTGGAGGGATGCCGGGGGCGGGGCTTTAAAATGCCTGGCCGCAGGGGATTGGATGGGATGCCGGGGGCGGGTCTTTGACAAAAAACCCAGTCGCAGGGGCGGTCACGTGGCTTCCCGCTCTCCCCTGCCTTCCATCTCCCGGCTCCTCTTCCCTCGGCCACCTGGTTCTGCCTCCCTCCGGCTCCTTGGCCCTCCTTCTGGTTCCCGGCACTCCCTCCCCCAGGCACCCCCGGCACTCCCTCCCCCGGCTCTCCCTCGGCACCCCGGTTCTGCCTCCCTCCGGTTCCCGGCTCCTACTCCCTCGGCACCCCGGTTCTGCCGCTCCCGGCACTCCCTCCCCCCAGCTCGCTCTCCCCACCCAGAGCCAGCTCACAGCCGCTCGCTAACAGTGCGGCACCTGCTGCTAGTGAGCGCGTGCCTCCGCTGAAGCAGCCGCCTCCGCCGAACCCGCAGCTACCTGAGGTAAGGATGCAGAGGGGGGCGGATGGGAGATGCAGAGGGGGGGGGGGGAGGGTGCGATGGGAGATGCAGAGGGGGGGGGGGGGGCGCGATGGGAGATGCAGAGGAGGGGGGGGCGATGGGAGATGCAGGGGGGGGCGGATGGGAGACGCAGAGGGGGGGGGGCGGATGGGAGACGCAGAGGGGGGGGGGGCGGATGGGAGATGCAGAGGGGGGGGCGATGGGAGATGCAGAGGGGGGGGGGGGCGGATTGGAGATGCAGGGGGGGGAGATGGGAGATGCAGAGGGGGGAGAGAAAGAGATGGGAGATGCAGGGGGGAGAGGTAGAGATGGGAGATGCAGGGGGGGAGAGAAAGAGATGGGAGATGCAGGGGGGAGAGAGATGGGAGATGCAGGGGGGAGAGAGATGGGAGATGCTGGGGGGGAGAGAGATGGGAGATGCAGGGGGGGAGAGAAAGAGATGGGAGATGCAGGGGGGGAGAGAAAGAGATGAGAGATGCAGGGGGGAGAGAAAGAGATGGGAGATGCAGAGGGGGAGAGAAAGAGATGGGAGATGCAGGGGGGGAGAGAAAGAGATGGGAGATGCAGGGGGGAGAGAGATGGGAGATGCAGGGGGGGAGAGAGATGGAGGATGCAGGGGGGAGAGAGATGGGAGATGCAGGGGGGGGAGAGAGATGGGAGATGCAGGGGGGGGGAGATGGGAGATGCAGGGGGGGAGAGATGGGAGATGCAGGGGGGGGAGAGAGATGGGAGATGCAGGGGGGGGAAAGAGATGGGAGATGCAGGGGGGGGGAGAGAGATGGGAGATGCAGGGGGGGAGAGAGATGGGAGATGCAGGGGGGGAGAGAGATGGGAGATGCAGGGGGGGAGAGAGATGGGAGATGCAGGGGGGAGAGAGATGGGAGATGCAGGGGGGGAGAGAAAGAGATGGGAGATGCAGGGGGGGGGGGGAGAGAAAGAGATGGAGATGCAGGGGGGAGAGAAAGAGATGGGAGATGCAGAGGGTGGAAAAGAGAGATGGGAGATGCAGGGGGGGGGGAAGAGAGATGGGAGATGCAGGGGGGAGAGAAAGAGATGGGAGATGCAGGGGGGGGAGAGAGAAAGAGATGGGAGATGCAGGGGGGGGAGAGAAAGAGATGGGAGATGCAGGGGGGGGGGGGGGGGGGAGAGATGGGGAAATGCAGGGGGGGAGAGAAAGAGGTGGGAGATGCACCCAATCACCCTGCCACCCAACCCAATCAATCCCTCTCTCTACCCCCCTCTCTCTCTCACCCCCTCTCTATCTCTCTCACCCCCTCTCTCTCTCTCTCTCACCCCCCCTCTCTCTCTCTCTCAGCCCCTCTCTCACCCCCCCTCTCTCTCACCCCCCCCTCTCTCTCACCCCCCTCTCTCTCTCACCCCCTCTCTCTCTCTCACCCCCTCTCTCTCTCACCCCCTCTCTCTCTCTCACCCCCTCTCTCACCCCCTTTCTCTCTCTCTCTCACTGCTCTTTCTCTCTCACACCCTTTCTCTCTCTCACCCCCTCACCCCCCCCTCTATCTCTCTCACCCCCCCCCTCTCTCTCTCACCCCTCTCTCTCTCTCTCTCACCCCCTCTTTTTCTCTCTCTCACCCCCTCTTTCTCTCTCTCACCCCCTCTTTCTCTCTCTCACCCCCTCTCTCTGTGTCTGTGTCACACTCTGTTTCTGGATCTCTTATTTACCCTATATATCATAACTGCCCTATACTACACCGAAACAACCTATACTGCTTTCTTCCAGATCTGACTCAAGCTTCACACGGAAGACATCGGAATCCCCCCTAACCCAGAAGACAGGTAGGGAACACATCCCCTCCAATGTATAACATTGCGAGAATGAGGGTACCTGGACATTGAGGGACTGCGGATCAGGTAAGATCCCAGGCGGGATTGCTGCTTTAGATATTGTGAAGCGGGGACGTCCAGACACTGGTTAAGGACACACACACACATAACAAGGACTAATTGTAGTATAATGTAATACAATAAATACATTTAGTTCAAAAACGAATGTTGTTCTGACTTGGAATTTATTAAATGTATTTTATTTTTAGATTTTATTTTAAAGCGCGGTTGGGGGCGGGAATGGGTGGGGTTGGGGGCGGGACTAGGTGGCGAGTAGATTTTTGGTTGGGCGGAGTAGATTTTTGGGGCGATTGTCGAACACTATATATATATATATATATATATATATATATATAATATATATATATATATATATATATCACACACACACATACAATTAGGTCCGGAAATAATTGGACACTGACACAATTTTCATAATTTTGGCTCTGTACGCCACCACTTTGAAATGAAACAATCGAGATGCAATAGAAGTGCAGACTTTCAGCTTTAATTCAAGGGGGTTGAACAAAAATATGTATGAAACATTTAGGAACTGCAACCATTTTCATATATAGTCCCCTAATTTCAGGGGCTCAAATGTAATTGGACAAATTAACACAATCATAAATAAAATGTTCATTTTTAATACTTTGGCGAGAATCCTTTGCAGGCAACGACTGCTTGAAATCTAGAACGAATGAACATCACCAAACGCTGGGTTTCCACCTTTGTGATGCTTTGCCAGGCCTTTACTGCAGCTGTCTTCAGTTGTTGTTTGTTCGTGGGTCTTTCTGCCTTAAGTTTTGTCTTCAGCAAGTGAAATGCATGCTCGATTGGGTTGAGATCAGGTGATTGACTCAGCCATTACAGAAAACTCCACTTCTTTTTACAAGGCGCACCAGACCAATAGTTTATGATATATTTGGTCTTACCAAATTACCTTTACTTCTAGCAACATTTCTTTAGAGTTTTTAGATCTGGTTATTTTTATTAAAGACAATAATATACATACCAAAACTTTTTTTAAACTGTACAAGCAAACAATTATCTACACGCAAAAAGCCACCATGACCCAACATGGATAAACAATATACCTAAAGGACAATTTGTAAGATTAAAAAGGAACAGTTCCACCTCTCAAACATTCAATACACAAGCACAAGATTTGAAAAATAAATTTATAACTAGAAAATACCCATCTAACAAACTTGATCAAATTATATCTGAGGTGGAGATCATGGATAGAAGTGTTCTTCTACAGTATAAACAAAATAAATCAAACACCATCTCGGAAGTACCATTCATCACACAATATAACGAGATGGCCCGGGCTATAAAACAAACTATCTGTAAATATTGGCCAATTTTGAGAAAAGACAAGGATCTCGCAGACATTTTGCCTATCAATCCAAAGATCATATTTACTAGGGCCCTTAATATTGGACAAAGGCTAGCTCCAAGTTGTCCTTTGAGGCGACCATTAAGTCGTAACAACAATACCAATAAGGGATACTATATCTGCAACACCTGCATAGCTTGTAGATATAGCCTCAAAAACACTTCATTTACATCTACAGTCACATCTAAAATTTATAATATGAAACAAAACATAAATTGTAATAGCACCCATGTAATATATCTCCTTGAATGTCCTTGCGGTCTGCAGTATGTGGGTATGACAACAAGACCCATAAAACGTCGATTATACGAACACATTTACAATATTAAGAAAGGTCTAATCACACATAATGTATCGAGTCATTTTCTTCAAGTGCACAACAAGAACCCTAAGGGCCTTAAATGTATAGCCATCGAAGCCCTCATGCCTTTTTGGCGGGGAGGAAATATTACAAGTCTCTTGGGACGGCGTGAATCTTTTTGGATTTACGAACTTTGCACTCTGGCACCTTTGGGTCTTAATATTGAATTTGACCTAAAATCCTTTTTAGTAGATAAATAGACTCATCCTTGACAGAATAATAATAATAATGATAATAATAGATAATAAAGAATAGTGATAGTGGTTGATAATAAATAATTATGTATTGCTTATTGTATATTATTATTTATTATATATATAAAAAAAATATTTGGAGTCCTTCTATAATAAATATATTGTATTGCCATCATTGGATCCCTTCAAGATCAATATAGATCTATCCAAGCATGTTGCACATTTTGGACTGTATCCACACAGTTCTATTCAATAACTATACTTCTTTGTACACTTTTATTTATTTATCATTTTTTATTTATTTATTTTTATTCATAGTATTAGATTATTATCATACACACACTTGATGTTATTAGCACTATGCACATTTATGTACACTTATCCATATTTAGATATTGGTTGGCGCACTGCACATAACCTAACATGGATATTTAATATATGTCTTGTTACTATCAGGTATGACCCAATTATTAACTTTATATATGGGTTAAGTTATATAATTTATATATTTTTCTTGTTTGTTAATTGTTTTCTATGTTGGTATATTGTTCTTGTCGTTTTTCCCCAATGTTTTGAGCTGGGACATCTAACAGCGCTGTAATCATCAATGCGCATGTCAGAACCGATCAACAGGTACACTGTGCCTTTTAATCAGGACTATAAATGTCATGGACTTACAGGGACCGAATCATTAACTTTTTGACTCTGAGGAAGGAAGGTTTACTTCCGAAACGCGTAGGGTGGGTATCTGCTGGCCCTGCTGCCTACTCTGGTGACAATTACCGACAGAGTTACATCGTATATGCTGTTTGAAAGTTCAGAACGCGGCGAATCTGCCGCTGCTGTTTAGATCCTTGGCGAGATCCCCGTCTGGTGAATCTGTGGAGGCGGTTCCCCCTGCTCACGAGCTGACTGCGCACCGAGGTCTGAGATTGTATGACCGGGAGGCGAACAGCACAAAAGGGAGATTTGAGGGACACTACATCCGCAACACAGAGGAGACGCCACGAGCTGGTTCACGTACACGAGAGGGGATACGCTCTGACTTATCCACTGCTCAACACTATCTTACGTCTGGTAAGCGGTCACTTCAGCTACAGCAGCAGCATTTCTAGCAGACCTAATTTCTGTTTTAACTATGGTTATGTCCTAATATGTTGTTTAATATTAAATGTGTTTTAATTACCTGTTGTTTTCTCCCAGCTCTTTGTTTTAGTTTTATTTATTTTTTATTTTTCATTATTTGGTTCACTGTATTGATTCAGTGCCCATTGTTTAACAATATATGTGTTTTTATTTTGTTTACAATTATATATTATCCACTTTGTTTGGAGCACATCCCTACACCTGATCCAGCACTTGATCCGGGTTGTATATATCCTTTTATTTTTGGGGTTATGTGCGGGGCGCCATAGATATAATATTTATGTCACATGCTGTTTCTCTGACCTGGGGGTCAGTGTTATATCACAGGCAGCCGCCATCTTCCATTTAGAATATTAATAGCACCATTGAAATTTAGCGCTACCTTTTTTGTTTTTCGTTCTTACCAGGGTTGTACGCTAACAATTAATAATAAAATAAATGTTATTGATATTCTTATAATAAAATTGATTCTTCAATAACAACTAAATGTATCATAGATGTTAGTCTAAAAGTAGCGAGTTAGTGTGTATCATTGTAGTTAAAATGTTTGAATATCCCATATAGTGAATGGGGTAAAGAGGACAAAGACTCGTAGTAATATTATAATAGGTAATTGGAGTAATCTCTAAGCCTTAATATGTATATGTCCTACACACTGGATCAACCTGTGCATGACACACACATCATAGTCCTATGATCTCATGGGAGGTAGTGAGTATTCAGATTTTCATGGTCTCCAGAATAGGGTAAGATCAGTTAGATCGCCTTGGACCAAAAGTATTGAGATACAGCCG
Source organism: Ascaphus truei (assembly GCF_040206685.1). NCBI lineage: Eukaryota > Metazoa > Chordata > Amphibia > Anura > Ascaphidae > Ascaphus > Ascaphus truei. The sequence continues at coordinate 518,816,781 of NC_134483.1, read as the reverse complement.
TATATACACCCACACCTTAGTGCAGAACCTGTGCAATCACATGTGGTACAAGTATATCTTGGTATCGATATCTCAGTCCAAGATACCGCTGAAGGATTTAGCCACCGCTATATAGCTAAGTGGTTATGTGCCTAAACCCTGATGTATAATTCAGTATTTTCTGATGCCCTGCTTATGGGCTTATGAGCTCTATATACATTCAATATTACCCTTATATCGTGTAAGTTGTTGTTACAATAACTAGTCAGAGCTTATTGTAACAACAACTTAAACGATATAAGGGTAATATTGAATGTATATACAGCTCATAAGCCCATAAGCAGGGCATCAGAAAATACTGAATTATACATCAGGGTTTAAGCACATTACCACTTAGCGGTGGCTAAATCCTTCAGCGGTACCTTGGACTGAGATATTGATACCAAGATATACTTGCACCACATGTGATTGCACAGGTTCTGCACTAAGGTGTGGGTGTATATACGGCTGTATCTCAATACTTTTGGTCCAAGCCGATCTAACTGATCTTACTATATTCTGGAGACCATGAAAATCGGAATACTCACTACCTTCCATGAGATAATAGGACTATGATGTGTACGTCATGCACAGTTTGATACAGTGTGTAGGACATATACATATTAAGGCTTACAGATTACTCCAATTACCTATTATAATATTACTACGAGTCTTTGTCCTCTTTACCCCAGTTCACTATAGGGGATATTCAAAGATTTGAACTACAATGATACACACTAACTCGCTACTTTTAGACTAATATCTATGATACATTTAGTTGTTATTGAAGAATCAATTTTATTACAAGAATATCAATAAAGTTTATTTTATTATTAATTGTTAGTGTACAACCCTGGTAAGACCAAATATTATATCATAAACTATTGGTCTGTGGTGCGCCATGTAAATGGAGTCTCTGTGTGGATCGTGTCTCTTTGACACGTTCCATCTATTATATGCTCATTTCAGTTCTATTCCCTGGCAGTACACAATAGGCATATTTGAGTTAGAGCGAGGTACACCTTTCTTCTGTTTATTCCACTTCTTTGCCTTAAAAAACTCCTGGGTTGCTTTCGCAGTATGTTTTATATCCCTATACACTTCAGAATTCATATATATCCCTATACACTTCAGAATTCATCCGGCTGCTTCTGTCTTCTGTCACATCATCAATAAACACTAGTGATCCAGTGCCATTGCAAGCCATGCCATCACACTGCCTCCATCGTGTTTTACAGATGATGTGGTATGCTTCGGATCATGAGCCGTTTCAAGCCTTCTCCATACTTTTTTCTTCCCATCATTCTGGTACAGGTTGATCTTAGTTTCATCTGTCCAAAGAATGCTGTTCCAGAAATGGGCTGGCTTTTTTAGATATTGTTTGGCAAAGTCTAATCTGGCCTTTCTATTCTTGAGGCTTATGAATGATTTGCACCTTGTGGTGAACCCTCTGTATTTGCTCTCGTGAAGTCTTCTCTTTATGGTAGACTTGGATAATGATATGCCTACCTCCTGGAGCGTGTTCTTCACTTGGCTGGATGTTGTGAAGGGGTTTTTCTTTACCATGGAAAGGATCCTACGATCATCCACCACTGTTGTCTTCCATGGACGTCCAGGCCTTTTTGTGTTGCAGACCTCACTAGTGCGTTCTTTTTTTCTCTGAATGTACCAAACTGCTGATTTGGCCACTCCTAATGTTCCTGCTATCTCTCTGATGGATTTTCTTTTTTTTTTGCAGCCTAAGGATGCCCTGTTTCACATGCATTGAGAGCTCCTTTGACCGCATGTTGTGGGTTCACAGCAACAGCTTCCAAATGTGAATGCCACACATGGAATCAACTCCAGACCTTTTACCTGCTTAATTAATAATGAAATAACGAAGGAATAGCCTGCACCTGTCACCTGTCCATGAAACAGCTTTTGAGTCAATTGTCCAATTACTTTTGGTCTCTTGAAAAAGAGGGGGCTACATATTAAAGAGATATAATTCCTAAACCATTCCTCCAATTTGGATGTGAATACCCTAAAATTAAAGCTGATAGACTGCACTTTAAGCCAATATTCATTATTTAACTGTAACTTGAATTTATTTGGTACACAGTCGAAATAACAAAACTTGTATCAGTGTCCAATTCTTTCCGGACATATATATATATATATATATGTTACACATACAATTGTAACATCACCAGAAGACGAGATCAGTGTATCTCGAAAGCTCGCACAAGTAAAAGCATTTAGTTAGCCACAGAATGGTATTGTCTATTCATTTTTTAATATATATATATATATATGTATAATAAAAAAATAGGATTGTAAAGTATCTAAATGACGTTACTCTCAAAAGTCTTTAATTCAATGAAAATCAAAACACAATTTCAGTGACAAAACCCAAAGTTTGAGTTAGAAGGTGCGTGCTCAGCACACACACCCTCTTTTTTTAATTTTTATAATCAATACAGTTACTCATGTTTTATATGTTTACACACCTTGCATGTTTTGCACTTCTGTCTTTTTTTATTATAAATAGTACATTTGTAAAATGTTTGCTATTTGCACTTCTTTATTTCTACTCACTTGGAATTCCTTTAGTAACAGTGGTGTGTGCTTGTGTGTGTGTCCGTGGCCTCTTCAGTGTGTCTTTCCTGTTCTGAGCATGCGCGGCGTGAAGCATCATCTTCTGCGCATGCGCAGAGTACGTAGGCTATTCTGTTACTGCGCATGCGGAGGTGAAGGGCGGTATTGCGAATGCGTGGTGCAGCCTGCAACCTCCTCTTCTGCGCATGCGCTGCCTACAACCTCTGTGCGGCCTGGAACTTTCAGGTATGTGCATGCGCGGGCCTATCTGTAGCATGACATCACTTCCGCTATCAAAACTCTGTAGGTGATGCGCATGCGCGACAACGGACTGAATGGCTGCTTGATCATTCAGCTCCGTTTCTAGCCGACACAATTTAATTAATAAATACATCCAAACCTGACGGATTTCGCCGAAATTTGACCACAACTTACCCGGACACCTCCAGGATGTCTAAAGGGACAAGATCGAAGCGCCCCTCCACAGTAATGACTGATTATTACAGCAAAGGAGATCAGCCACGCGCCCGCAGCCATGAGGGCCCCCCGCCAAGCGGGTCCGACTCAGAGGCAGAGGGAGATGAGGATAGCGGGAATAGAATCATGCGGAGGCGTGATATGCAGGAGTTCTGCACAGACATCAAAAGATGCCTGCAGGCTGAAGTGGCGTCCCTGAGAGCGGACATAAACAACATTGGCGCCAGAACGGACTCCCTAGAGAGGAAGCTGGACACCACGGTAAAGTCCCTCCACAGAACTGATAAACAGCTAGCCCAAGTGAAGGACACTATCCAAGACCTCTTAGATAAGCAGGAAGATGCGGAAAACCGAGAGCGTCGTAATAATGTGAGGATTAGGGGGGTCTCAGAAGAGGAACTTGACCCGGAGGACTTTGTGGGCCGGTGGCTAACTCAATTGATGCCGGATAAGACGGCCCAGGACCTGCATCTGGACCGGTGTCACAGAGCCCTGAGATCCAGGCCGCAGCAGGGAGACCCCCCGCGAGATATCATCGCCCGCTTCCATTATTTTAAAATAAAAGAACTGTTTACCCAGCTGACCCGCAATAATCCTTCCTTTGAATCACAAAAAATCCAAGTTTTTCAGGACATCTCCCCCACCACATTATTAAAAAGGAAACAACTTACCCCAATTACCAAGATCCTCAGAGATGAAGGGGTTAAGTACCGCTGGATTTTCCCCTTTGGGCTCCTAGTATCCAGAAACGGGGCTTCTACAACAATAAAAAAAGCTGAAGATGGCGGCGCCTTCCTCACTAAACTGGGCCTGCAGGACAAAATCACAGAGGAAGTGGCGGGAAACAGAACAGCGCCGGATCCAACATGGCGGGAGGCGGGAAGACCCAATAAGAAAAATCAGGCTCGCAGTCCACGGTAATCGGTCTACTACTGAGACTGAGTTCCCTCACAGTTTATGTTAACCCCCCCCCCTACCTCCCGCTCTCCGCTCGCCTAAAACTGCCTGTAGTAGCCCCACAGAGACCCCCCCGTACAGCTACACCCCCGCCCCCCCCCTACGGCATCCCCCCCCCGGAGCCCAGAAGAGCCAAGGCCCTTTGGACTTGATGCACCACTTACCTGATCCCCTGACGGCAGCGGAGGGAGACTGGCAGCCATCTTGGATCAGCTCCGGTGCCCAACTGAGGAGGAACGGCTGCGGATGACGTCAGCGGGGAGGAGACTGCACTTCACGCGAGAAGGGCGCAGAAGAGAGGCCACATCCAAGATGGCGGAGGTCGGGACGGGCCGGAAGAGGCGGGATCCGGAAGGCGACTCCGGAGGAGATTAAGCAACACAAGGCGCCGAGGGAGAACGGCGCAGGAGAACACGCTAATAGAGCGCAAGTAGATAGAGTGAAGCGGGGCCCTAGGAGGTGGGACAAACGGGTAGCACAGAGTGCAGCAGAGTCCACCCTGCGGGCAGGCCATACACAGACACCCCCGCTTCCACGGCCGCCCCTGATCCTCGCGCTGACACCCCTGCCATTCCCACCGGCGCTTCTCTCACTGACACTCCTGCCCCTCTCGAGGACGTCCCTTTGACACCCTGACTCATCGCGCTGACACCTATACGCCCCCCGCTGGCACCACTCCCGCGGATACTCCTGCGGGCGAGTCCCTTGAGGACACATCTTAGGCGCACGACAAACACCCCTATTCACGCTGACACCCCTGCTCCTTCCACAGACACCTTTACAAGAGCAACGGAAGCCTTATAAGTAAGGGGAGAGAGGGATAAATGTAGGAACACCCGCTGAAGTAGGGCCACATGCAGTAATAGCGAGAGGCAAGGGGCAGTAGTGAATGTAGACATAGGCCGACAGCGAGACTGGAGGGGCGAGAGTCGGAAGCCCCAAAACGGAGCTCTGGGAGGGGAAAACAAAAACATAAAGCAAAAACTGACAGAAAGTCATCGGAGGGTGCCCTGACGCATAGACACCTCAGGGGGGAAAATTAAATTAAGTTAAGCTTGGGGCAGCTAAGCTGAACTCAGGCTAAATTACGAGTTAAAGAAGCCGGGTGAATAACCACGGGAGTTGGCAGAAAGTTTGGGCCTGATAGGCAGTATAAGAGGCAAATCAGAAAAGGGCTACAGAGGACGGGGGGACAAGTTGATGACAGTTACTGATAGAAGGTCAGAGTTTTAGGTTACATGCAATTTCTTAAGTATGCAGGTTGTTTAAAAGTCAGGTTTGGACTAACAAAGTTACTAGTTCATCGGCTGAGACGGCGGTCCTACAGTCGTCATGCGTGTCTACCCTGGGGCTGGGGCAGCTGCCCTAGAACCCGAGGAAGTCCTGGGGACGAGGCGGGGCAACACGGCCCTTTGGAGGAGGAAAGAGTTAGAGGGCGTGTTCCGGATATCCGCAGTCCCACAGGCAAGGGAGAGACGGCGGTCCTATGCCGCTGATCAATCTCCCCAGTTGATGTGTGTTGTTTACGTGTTTTTTCTTTTCCCTTATGTGTCCCACGTACCTACTGTGTCCACCCTCCCCCACATTATCTCCTATACGAGTGGCCCCCCGCTGAAGCCCTGCACAGAGCTGAGTACTGCAGAGGAACAGAAGCGGCACCGTAGCGACCCGATACATCCAAGAGCAACACTAAGAAAACAAGGTCAGTTCCCCACACCAACATGCCTTTAACCTTTATATCCCACAACACTAAGGGTCTCAACTCCCCATGCAAACGAAGGATAGCACTCACTGACTACAAAAAAAAGGGAGCGGACTTCATCCTACTCCAGGAAACACATTTCAGTACCACTAGTGCTCCCAAATATTTTGATAAACAATATAAGCAAGTATTCCTATCCTCCGCGCCAGAAAAAAAAAGGGGAGTAGCAATCCTAGTCCATAATAGAGTAGGCCTAGTAGTGGACAAGGTAAAGAAAGATCAAGAGGGGAGGTTCCTGATGATCATAGGGTCCATCAATATGCTCCCCATAACAATAGCCACGCTGTATGCCCCTAACACCCATGAAGCAGAATTCTTTACGAAGACATTCGGCATCATAAAAAAGTTTAGCGAAGGAGCCCTAATCCTAGGTGGGGACTTCAACGTGGCTATGAACACAACCCTGGATCGCTCAGGTCCCCACAGGCGCAGAACCAACCCCCGACCTTCCGCACTAGAACAAGGTCTGAAAGACCTTCAACTAATAGACGCATGGAGAGAAATCCACCCACTAGAAAAACTTTATACTTTCTACTCACACCCACACGACTCATTCAGTAGAATCGATTACTTCTTTATCTCTAGCAGACTGGTCTCCACGGTCACCCACACGGGGATCCATGATATTTCATGGTCGGACCATGCACCGATCGAGCTAAGGTGCGCGCAGATAGGGCTGGAAAGACCAAGAGCAAACTGGAAACTAAATGACTCCCTCCTAAAAATCCCAGACCTTGAGAGAAAGATCAAAGAGGAGATTAAATTCTTTTTCAGTGAAAATAAAGACAGCGTTGACTCACACATAACCCTCTGGGAGGCTCACAAAGCAACACTGAGGGGGGTTTTGATTAGTATGGGAGCCCGCAAGAAAAAGGAGCGCAACGCAAAAATTATTAAGGTGCAAGCAGAACTAAAACAGCACTGGGAACAACATAGGCGGTCACCCGATGCAGAGACCCTGCAACAAATTAAAGACACCCAGACTAAGCTGAATCTTCTGCTCACCTCCCAGGCTGAGAAAGCGTTAAGTTGGTCAAAGAGAAGATATTTCGAAAAAGCAAACAAACCAGATACCTTATTAGCCAAAATGATTAATTCCAAAACGCACAATTATAGTATCCAAGCGTTACGACGCGAATCAGGGGAAATTGCTGCCAACCCCAAGCAAATTGTACGGGCATTTAAAGATTTCTACGCAAAACTATATGACGGGGATAAAGTAGCCAGATCACCAGCGAACAAGGTGGCCCTGGAGAACTTTCTAGCAAGTTCAAATATACCCTGTTTGAGCGGGGTGGACAGAGAGGTGATGGGCAGAGATTTTACAATGGAGGAATTATCGGAGGTTATGAAAAACCTGAAACCCTCTAAAGCCCCGGGCCCCGACGGGTACTCAAATCTTTACTACAAAAAGTTTAGGAAACAATTGGCCCCTTATTTACTACGTATGTTTAACCAAGTGTTGAACGGATCCCCATTCCCTAGCCAAATGCTCCAAGCATCCATTTCAGTAATACACAAAACAGGGAAAGACCCGCAGGACTGTAAGAGTTACAGACCTATATCCCTCATTAATTCGGACATCAAAATCTATTCCAAATTACTGGCCAATAGAGTGAGTCTAATCCTACCCAGACTGGTGCACCCAGATCAAGTCGGGTTTATCCAGGGTCGACAAGCATCGGATAATACCCGACGAATTATTGATCTGATAGAAATAGCCAATCGCAATGACATACCAGTTATGGCGCTCAGTCTGGATGCGGAAAAAGCGTTTGATAGGATAGACTGGCCATATCTGGAGGCCACGCTTGGAGCGTTCGGAATGGGCAACAAATTAATAAAAGCTATATTCGCACTATATTCGACCCCGTCGGCAAGGGTGACCCACCAGGGATTCGCTTCAGACCCCTTTCAAATTAAGAGCGGTACGCGACAGGGATGCCCGCTCTCCCCCCTCCTCTTTGCACTGTGTATGGAGCCGCTGGCGGCCCAGATCCGGGATAGCAAAGACATTTCAGGTATTGCCATCGGAAACCAGACGCATAAAGTGGCACTCTATGCGGATGACGTGTTCCTGACAGTATCCAGGCCCCTCACCTCTCTGCCGAACCTGTTTGAGGTATTGGGACGGTTCAATAGGGTCTCCGGGTTCAAAATAAATCAGAGTAAATCGGAGGCCATTAATATAAATCTCCCCAAACACGTAGAAAAATTAATTGCCCTTAACTTCAATTTTCGCTGGCAGAAGCAACAAATCAAATACCTGGGAGTCAATATCACACGGACATATAATACCATCGGCCACGCCAATTACCCGCAACTGATGCGGACCCTGAGAGAGGATCTCCATAAGTGGGCTAAAAACAAGATCTCATGGATTGGCAAAATCCACTGCGTAAAAATGAATTTGCTCCCTCGCCTCTTGTATCTTTTTCAAACGCTCCCAGTGCCGTTAAATTTGAAGGAAACTCTCTCCCTCCAAACTGAGATAGATAAGTTTATCTGGGGAGGCAAAAAGGCGAGAGTGAGCAAACAGATAATGCGCACACAAACAGGGGCGGGAGGACTAGCGGTACCTTGTTTGTTATCATACTACCGAGCGGCTCAATTATGTCAAATTGTGCAATGGCACACTAACCCCGACTCTAAAAGATGGGTCGCGTTAGAGCGAGAGGCATGCTCACCATTGGAACTAGAGCACCTGATTTGGTACCCTAAAAAGGTGCGCAATAGCACCAAACTGCCGCTATCCTCAATGACCAACTCGCTAGCTATCTGGGCAGGCGCCAGGCTTAAGTGCGGCCTGACTAGCAGGGCATCGGGTATGACACCAATTTGGAATAACCCCCTCTTTGCTCCGGGCCAATCCAGCACAGATTTCTCTATCTGGAAACAAAACAACATAAAGCGTTTGGTGGATCTGGAGGGGAGAAAGGGCATAAAAATTTTCGAAATAGTCAAATCTGACCACCATATTCCTAATGCCGAGATCTTTAGATACCTCCAGATCAGGGCGTTCTATCAAAAAGTTCAGCCACAGTCCCCTATGACAAATTTCGAAAAGCTCTGTCGATCAGGGACATCCACGGTGAGACTTACATCGCAGATGTATAAAGAAGTGACCGGTTCTAGCACGACAGTGAACGACAAAACCAGATATATGACCCAATGGGAGACAGACCTAGGCGAGGAGCTAGAGATAGAGGACTGGACAAAGATTGTGACGGCAACCTCCAAAAGCTCTATGTGTACAACCTTAAGGGAGAACGCATATAAGGTAATGATGCGATGGTACCATACTCCCGCTAAATTAGCTAATTTCCTGCCCAGTTACTCCCCATTGTGTCCGAGACAATGTGGACAGCAAGCAGACTTGTTGCACATGCTGTGGTCCTGCCCCAAAATCGTCCCAGTCTGGGACTCAATTAAAGACTGGTTGAACATAATTACAGGTAAACCCGTCCCATTAGACCCATGGCTGTTCCTCCTGAACAGGCCAGCAATCGGGTTCACCAAAGGAGAAAACAAACTGATAGCTCACTTTGCTATGGCGATGAGGGGAGAGACTGCAGCACGCTGGAAACAAAATATAATCCCTTCAATTCCAAACATTAGACATAGAATTTGGACCGTATGCCAGATGGAAATGCTAACAAGCTTAGTCAACGACACTGGCGAAAATTTTGAAAAAGTATGGGCACCGTGGTTAGCCCAGAAAGAAATTCGGGAAGTAGATAGGTCCTCAATTTGGCTTTAATAGGAACAAATGCGTTCTCCCTTGAGGGAATACCTAACGACGGAACCTACACCACACTAAGATAGAGATGCCCCCCTCCCCCCCCCCCCCCACCCCACCACATAACCCTGTATGACCAAGATGGGTCACACAAGACAATGAGAGAGACAAATCAGTTACGAACCAGATGGCCTACAGGGTACGCAGAAAGTCCTCGGACGCAGAGAACCAGCATGGGGGAGGCAGAAGCGGACCCACGTAAGGAGACCCCCCCAACTCCCATACTCCCTCCCCCCCCCCCTCCTCTCTCTCTGTCCTTTTTCACGCCCCTTGTCTGTCTACCCCCCCCACCCCCCCGGCTCCTAGCAGGGGATCCCCTCCCCAGTATGTCTGTTGGTCTTCCCAGTTTGTCCAAAGACATTCACCAATTTACGAAACGGATTGTCACATGCAGTAAACTGTTACGGTACGCTGCCGAGAGATTATCTACTGTATGTATATTATGTACTGAACAAAATAAAAAATTTAAGTTGAAAAAAAACTCTGTAGGTGGCAGCAAAACAGTTTCACTTAAAAATCTACATTTCGGCAAATGGGGCGAAAAGGGGAGAAAGCTTTGAGTGCTGTGGTTCTACTGCACATGATGCCCTGGTTAACAGAAGGTAAACAAAAAATACCTGATTGCTTTATCTTATCAATCTCAGAATGTTCAAGTTCAGCAAGAGAATGTATCAATCCTTCAGTATTGTTTACAAAACAGGACTGGAATACCATGGCTACTACAGCTTGTAATTCAGGTTTGAACCAAATATATAAATACTGTACTTTCAATACACACACACACAACAAAAAAAACCTACATTATTCAACTAGAAAACTACATATGAAAACTTACCTTTGCATTTGTTGGGTCAACTTCTTAATCGTTTCTTCCAACTTTGCAATCTAATAAAATAATATATGCTTTGGTATTGCTTGAACGTATATATATTACATTTAGCATACTGTATACGCAAATAAAAAAAATGAACAAGTGTTCAGGAAATCTGCAAGAAAAACTTACCAAATCGGGTTAAAACTCAGGTCTAAAATAATGCAATTTTTTTTGTATCATTCTATTTACCTTTCCTTTGTAGTATGCTATTGAGCGCCTCCTATGTCTTTCTTGAAATTCTGTAATCTAAAAATACATAGTTTGTATTAGATTGATAAATAAAAGTACAGTAGTATCAAGTGAAGGGTAGCAAAAAAAATACAACAGGGCAAGTTTTTACTTTTGAAATATACATTCAATAACTGGTTACCAGTAAGGTGTTAATCTTGGCATATGAATCAATTATGGAACAAATTACACTGTGGATAATAAATAAATGGTTAACTAAAAAAATGAAAGTACAGTATTTACAAGGTAATACAGGATTTTTTCCCCACATTTTGTCTGAGTTCATATTCTCAAGAAAAGAGAAAATGTATTGCAAACTTACCATAATTTTCTTTTCCTGCAACCATATGGCAGCGAACACCGTAGGGTTAAATCCATCCTTACCTTGAGTAGGAAAAAAAATGGAATTCTGCAGGTAGAACCATAAAAGGCCCCTCCTACTACCTGCAGATAGTCTTTGGTTTCTCCTGTGCCCACTTTTATACAGTCCCAGGGAAAGAAAATTACGGTAATTTGGCAATCAATTTTCTCTTTTCCTATTCCCAATGGCAGTGGGCACCTTAGGGACATACCCAAGCAATAATACAAGGGGAAAAGGGGCAATAAAAAACACCACCAATATTCTTCTCAACACATTTATTTTGATATTACAGACTGAAGAACTTTATGTCCAAAGCATGTGCCAGCTGAGGCCTGAATGTCCAGTTTATAATATTTCATAAACGTATTAAATTATGATTACGGCTGCCTTGCAGATTTGTTCCGGAGATACTTGTGCCTTAAATGCTCATGATGTGGCAATGGCCCTTGTTGAATGAACTTAATGGCAGATGATTTTTCCCTTTCTGTTCATAGGCTTTCCTTATGCATGCAATGATTCATCAAGATATTGTCGCCTTGCATGCTGCTTTGTCACTCCTACGTCTTAACTGGGAAGATAAACAGCCTACCTGACTTTGAGAGACTCACAACATTGAGATTGTGCAGTACTTCCTCTTTCGTATTTTCCGGATATGGGCAAAATGGGGTACAGTAATTATAATTTCCTGGTTAATATGAAATGGTGATACAACTTTAGACAGGAAATGGTAAACTGGCTGCATGACTGCCTTATCCTGGTGAATGATAAGGAACGGTTCCTTGCAAAATAGTCTGCAGCCCCCCACTCTTTTTGCTGACGTTATGGCAAAGAGGAATGCTGTTTTCCATGATAACAGTTTCAAAGAGATCTGGTGTAATAGTTCAAAGTGATGGGCTTTTAGAACCAGAGAGATGGCGGTGGGAGCCGCGGAAGACATCCTTCAGGCGGTGGCAGCAGAGGACGTCATTCCTCAGCCGGTGGGAGCAGCGAAAGACATCCCTCACAGCCAGTGCCGGTGGGAGCAGAGGAACATGTGACCAGGGCAGGAGCGTTACTATTGGACAGCCAGGGAGAAGAGCAGCTTCCGACTTCCGGTGCTGCTCTCACCTCCCGCGGTCCTGCTCCTGCCGTTCTGCAAGAGGAAGACCGAGGGAGCAGAGCAGAATGGAAATTACCTGCCGCCGGGTCCCAGCGCCGGTTCCGGGTACTTTAAATATGGCTGGTTACCGGGTAATTTCCGGGTACCCGGTACATCACTAATCTCGAGTATAAAACAACAAGAATTTATGATGTGAAGTAGTGCCTTATGGAATAGAATTTTAGTTTCAGAATTTAGTCATTCAGCACTACTACTAGATTTTCAGTTTTGTTTTTAGGCTTGGGGTCAAATGAAATTGGCATTTAAATACATAGGGTAACATTCATGAAACTGCAAATACGTACTTGCTAACCAATCATTATGTACAGTAGTACATTAGTACATAACGATTAGTTTGTAGAAACTCACTGCAGTAGTTTATTGTAGAAGTAAAAACTTGCTGTATTCAAAAAAAGTTTCAGTACAAAAACATCAAAACGCATCTCATTTTTAATAAAAAAGCAATGCGATTTTCACATATGACAAGATTTGTAATATTCAAAGATAGGAAATTCCCTATGAAGTGTGCAGGTTTGAATTAATGACAGACAGCACTAAGTTAAAAGGGTTGAAACTACATGATTGATGGTCAACAAAAAAAAAGCTGTGTGTGCTGTGCACACGCATAGTAAGTGAAACTTCTTTGACTTTTGTCACAGAAATTGTATTTGTATTGGTGATGTTTTAATTAAAAATCAAAATACAATTTCATTGATAAAACGCAAATACATTTGACTTATAATGCGCGTGCTCGGCACACATCCCCTGTATTAGCTATTTGCACTGAGTGTGAATATGTGTGTCAGTGTGTGTGTATGTCAGTAAGTGTGTGTGTATGTGTGTCAGTCAGTGTGTGTGTGTTTATGTGTGTATGTGTGTCAGTCAGTGTATGTGTAAGTCAGTCAGTCAGTCAGTCAGTGTGTGTGTGTGTGTGTGTGTGTGTGTGTGTGTGTGTGTGTGTGTGTCAGTCTGTGTAAGTGAGTCAGTGTGTGTGTGTATGTATGTGTGTCAGTCAGTGTGTGTATGTGTGTCAGTCAGTGTGTCAGTCAGTGTGTGTATGTGAGTCAGTGTGTGTGTGTGAGTCAGTGTGTGTATGTGAGTCAGTGTGTGTATGTGAGTCTGTGTGGGGGTCAGTCAGTGTGTGTGGGGGTCAGTCAGTGTGTGTGGGGGGGTCAGTCAGTGTGTGTGGGGGTCAGCCAGTGTGTGTGTGGGGGTCCGTCAGTGTGTGTGTGGGGGTCAGTCAGTGTGTGTGTGGGGGTCAGTCAGTGTGTGTGTGGGGGTCTGTGTGGGGGTCAGTCAGTGTGTGTGTGGGGGGGTGTGTGGGGTCAGTCAGTGTGTGTGTGGGGGTCTGTGTCGGGGTCAGTCAGTGTGTGTGTGGGGGTCACTCAGTGTGTGTGTGGGTGTGTGTGTGGGGGTCAGTCAGTGTGTGTGTGGGGGTCTGTGTGGGAGTCAGTCAGTGTGTGTGTGGGGGTCAGTGTGTGTGGGGGGGTCTGTGTGGGGGTCAGTCAGTGTGTGTGGGGGGGTCCGTCAGTGTGTGTGTTTGGGTCAGTCAGTGTGTGTGTGGGGGGGTCAGTCAGTGTATGTGTAAGTCAGTCAGTAAGTCAGTGTGTGTGTGTGTGTGTCAGTCTGTGTAAGTGAGTCAGTGTGTGTGTGTATGTATGTGTGTCAGTCAGTGTGTGTATGTGTGTCAGTCAGTGTGTGTATGTGTGTCAGTCAGTGTGTCAGTCAGTTTGTGTATGTGAGTCAGTGTGTGTATGTGAGTCAGTGTGTGTGTGAGTCAGTGTGTGTATGTGAGTCAGTGTGTGTATGTGAGTCTGTGTGGGGGTCAGTCAGTGTGTGTGGGGGGGTCAGTCAGTGTGTGTGGGGGTCAGCCAGTGTGTGTGTGGGGGTCCGTCAGTGTGTGTGTGGGGGTCAGTCAGTGTGTTTGTGGGGGTCTGTGTGGGGGTCAGTCAGTGTGTGTGTGGGGGTCAGTCAGTGTGGTTGTGGGGGTCTGTCAGTGTGTGTGTGGGGGGCCGTCAGTGTGTGTGTGGGGGTCCGTCAGTGTGTGTGTGGGGGTCAGTCAGTGTGTGTGTGGGGGTCAGTCAGTGTGTGTGTGTGGGGGTCTGTGTCCGGGTCAGTCAGTGTGTGTGTGGGGGTCAATCAGTGTGTGTGTGGGGGTCAGTCAGTGTGTGTGTGGGGGTCCGTCAGTGTGTGTGTGTGGGGGTCCGTCAGTGTGTGTGTGTGGGGGTCAGTCAGTGTGTGTGTGGGGGTACATTCGCCCCGGCACGGGCATGAGTGACCGGCCGCGGGCGAGATTACCCGTCCGCTGCCCGGCCCGCCCGGGTCACCCTTTCTTGCAGGAGCCGGCGCCGAGCCCGTGCCGCGCATGTGTTGCGCAGTATGTCTCCGCTTCCTGCGGGCATAGGGGGCCCGCGAACGCGTGTGGGGGGAACGACGCCGCTGCCAGCCGCTTCTGCGCATGTGTGGCGTCCGTCAGCGGCGCCATCACAACTGCGCATGCACGGCATGGCAGCGGCCGTTAGGAGCGGCAGCTATCGCCGCCGCATATGTCACGGTGTGTGGAGGGGTGTGGGGCTCGGGGGGGGGGGTATGGGACTGCGGCAGCGATTAGGAGCGCCGCCGCAACATGTGACAGGGGCGGTGTGAGCGGAGCGGCGTCCATTACGTGACATCACTTCCGTTTCACATTTCGCCCCACATCTATCCAGTTTTATCCCATCAGAGGTGCCACTAAAGAAGTTTCACTTCAAAAGGATTAGTATTATTTAGACTTTTTTTTTATGTTGGCAAAAATGATAAATTCAAGTTAATTGTGGGCTATAATTAAAGCACAAGTCTCACCAAAAAACGGAAATTGATTTTTTTTTACATAATTGGAACCATGGCAGACCCAGAAGTGAATCACACTATTTTTAGCTTCGAAAATACCCCCGGTTCCAACACTGTTATCAGTGCCGATATATCTAATGTAGATTTAAATATACTGTAGTTCCCACTATCGGGTCAATAGTAAACAGCAAAGTAATCATGGGTTTCCGTGAGATTTAGTGATCATATTGTTTCCACAGGAGGCAGCATGTGGTGGTTAACACAGCTAAAAATAGCATAGTTCAGCTCCGGTGGTGCTCCAGTTTCTAGTTAATTTTAAAAATTAATTTTAAAAACCATTTGTAGGTGGGATTGGTGCGCTAACTATTATAGACCAATTGTAAACTAAAGTAAAAAGAAGTAACTATTACATGATTTTTTTTAAATAATCATATAGCTTAATTAGAAAACAAATCACTGATATTTGTTCAATGTGTTTATATGTAAGACTGCACCTTTATCCCTTTGGTGCAATATTCTCCCATGATAGAGATATATATATATATATATACTGTATATATATATATATATATATATACATACACACACTATAAATCTCACAGCCTAAGTTAAGCAACAAATATTTGCACGATTTTAGCCATCAGTTTATCTCTCACACTTTACAGAATAGCATTTGAATAATTAATTTTGGGTGTTTTTGCTCATCAGCATACCAAATTTGCACACTGCAAGAATTTTACAAGTCAAAACATAACTGCTACAAAGAAAAACACTTATTGTACAGTTTGGACTGGTGAGGGAAGTTTAATGAATGTATTGAGATGTGTTTTAATGTGCCATTGCCTGTTTTCGCATGGAATTACCATTCTCACAGTTGTAAGAATAGATTGTTTAGGTTTAAATGTACTGGAATTAACTTACTTGTGTAAACTCTCCAGAATACTTTTTGCAAAGTACATTAATGTCCATAAAAAGTGCCTTGACATCAGGATTTGTCTGTGAAAAGAAACAGAAATGTTATATTGTCTACTTACATGCATAAGATCTTGAAATTGCCATGCATATGCTATTTTACACGTTTCCTCAAGCAACAATGACATAGTAATACTGTTAAAATAAAACCAGGGTGAAAGAATTCCATTTGTCAGCACCTTCAATTACTCAATTCAGAAGATAAGCTCTATCATTCGCAAACATTGGGCCACCCTTCAGGGGGATAGAAAATTAGGCCCAATGTTTTCATAACCTCCACTACTCTCCTTTCCAAGGGGTCCAAATGCAAAAGACAAATTGGTTTGTGCAGATATAGGTAGCCTTAGGAACCCATCTACTAGATTTTAGGGTGAACCCACATGTGGAACAATTCTATGCCTGAATTGTGCCCAATATGGCAATCTAATTAGAGGGAATACCTTCACCCATCCCCATACGGGGAAGTCGTTTAAAAGTAATAACTATTACACATGTAACTCCGACTGGATCATATATATGATTAAATGCCCTTGTGGACTTGCCTATATAGGGGAGACAACCAGGTGGGTGTAAGAATTGTATATCTGTCCACAAGTCCACCATGAGACTGGGGAACATGGAGATCCCAGTGGCTGCTCACTTTAAAACTGCCCAACATGGGATCAGTCAGTTGTTGTTCCAGATAATTTACGGGGTCCCCCCCCCTTAGGAGGTGTGAGGACAGACTTTTTTCAGCTGCAAAATGGATAGAGGTGAGGGTAGTCACCATATCTCCCGAAGGACTAAACAGAGACTACGACCTTTTAGTGTTTTTTAGGATTACCGTTCATCAGTCCCTGTGGCAAAGGTTGCAGGACATAGAGATTTAGGTTTTCCTTTATTTTGAATCTATTCTGAATCATGATGGTCGATTATGTAGTCCAGGCAGTGTCTTTCTCTCCAGCCTCTCTTTTATTAACTGGTATCTGTCTTCTTGTGGCCTTGTAGTTTTGACTCCATGACTGACCAATATGCCACTTCGTTAAACTCCTTGTTCCTCTGAAAGATGGCGGTCGGTGTGCACAAAACTACATCAATCACTGGGCATGTGGCAGTGCATTGAATTCTATGTATGATCTTCCCTGGGCTAACCATTGTATGATGTTAAAATGTATATTGTGAATATAGCCATATATGAAATGGTGGTCAATTCCCTTTGATGGTTTATTTGCAGACCGTTGAGGTATTGACGATATTGGGGATGCTCCCTTACTTGTGGAAAGTCAGGATGTTCAAACAATGGATTCTAGGTCTATTTATCCAACTATCTAATCTTGGGTCTGGTGATGTATATGTGTCATGTTATTCTCAGTGTTGCACATTCTGTTCCGTAATGTTGCTGGTTAGCTGATTTTTTTTCAAACTTAGTGAGTGGTAGAATGAATGTGTTTGTATCTACTTTTTTCCTGTACTAATCGGTAGGCATGGGTGTTGCCTAGGGACGGAGTCAAACTCTTGACGTCATGTTGAGGCGTCCTGAATTGCCCGGTTATATATGGATGCCATGTCACGCAGGCGCAAACCTTTGTTTTGACTTCTAGGGTGTGTGCCACTGAATGGCATGGCGCTGGGGGTATATATGCCTTGAATAACCAGGGTTGGTATTTGTTTCATACCTTCTGATACTCCCTGATCCCCGGTGGACTGTTTAAGTTTCTCATGCTTTAAATATTTATTTCTCTTTTATGGGAATTGAGACAGCGAATGGCCCTTCTGTCTGAGGTATGATGTGGTTCTGCTAATGCCGCACCATGAGGAGATTAAAGGCGTGATTGGGTTTCGCAATTCGAGATTTGACTACTGTGTTGGGAGTCCATTTAGGTTTCTTCACTATAAGAGAGCATTCCCCATTAGAGCTTGATAAAGGGTCAATGTGACCTGAAACATCGCTTGTGTTACATTATGTTTCATGCTGCCCATCTGACGGAATAAATGTGATTTTTTTTGCTACTTTTGAATATGCCAGTGCTGCGGACGGTTTTTGGTTTCTGTTGTACTACTTTGGAGGATGGATGATATTTTCTGGTCTGACGTGCACCTAGATACCGCTTTTGTCAGCTATTCTTTTTGAGCATTCATGTGTGTTTTTACCACCATTGAATTAGGGACTTTCATCTAATTTCCATGTTTTTTTCTGAAGCTGTTTCCATTAGTTTTTGCTGTTAAAATAATATTATCTCAGAAATAGGTACTCCTAAAGCACCTTTTCTATGATCAACCTTCAAAAACTCAATGTGCTCTCACAATTTTTTTGAATGCCCATTTTTACTATGCAAGTAACTGGAAAAAAAAAGCTGTGTGTGCTGTGCACACGCATAGTAAGTGAAACTTCTTTGACTTTTGTCACAGAAATTGTATTTGTATTGGTGATGTTTTAATTAAAAATCAAAATACAATTTCATTGATAAAACGCAAATACATTTGACTTATAATGCGCGTGCTCGGCACACATCCCCTGTATTAGCTATTTGCACTGAGTGTGAATATGTGTGTCAGTGTGTGTGTATGTCAGTAAGTGTGTGTGTATGTGTGTCAGTCAGTGTGTGTGTGTTTATGTGTGTATGTGTGTCAGTCAGTGTATGTGTAAGTCAGTCAGTCAGTCAGTGTGTGTGTGTGTGTGTGTGTGTGTGTGTGTGTGTGTGTGTGTGTGTGTCAGTCTGTGTAAGTGAGTCAGTGTGTGTGTGTATGTATGTGTGTCAGTCAGTGTGTGTATGTGTGTCAGTCAGTGTGTCAGTCAGTGTGTGTATGTGAGTCAGTGTGTGTGTGTGAGTCAGTGTGTGTATGTGAGTCAGTGTGTGTATGTGAGTCTGTGTGGGGGTCAGTCAGTGTGTGTGGGGGGGTCAGTCAGTGTGTGTGGGGGTCAGCCAGTGTGTGTATGGGGGTCCGTCAGTGTGTGTGTGGGGGTCAGTCAGTGTGTGTGTGGGGGTCAGTCAGTGTGTGTGTGGGGGTCAGTCAGTGTGTGTGTGGGGGTGTGTGTGGGGTCAGTCAGTGTGTGTGTGGGGGGGTGTGTGGGGGTCCGTCAGTGTGTGTGTGGGGGTCAGTCAGTGTGTGTGTGGGGGTCAGTCAGTGTGTGTGGGGGTGTGTGTGTGGGGGTCCGTCAGTGTGTGTGTGGGGGTCAGTCAGTGTGTGTGTGGGGGTCTGTGTGGGAGTCAGTCAGTGTGTGTGTGGGGGTCAGTCAGTGTGTGTGGGGGGGTCTGTGTGGGGGTCAGTCAGTGTGTGTGTGGGGGTCCGTCAGTGTGTGTGTTTGGGTCAGTCAGTGTGTGTGTGGGGGGGTCAGTCAGTGTGTGTGTGGGGGGGTCTGTGTGGGAGTCAGTCAGTGTGTGTGTGGGGGTCAGTCAGTGTGTGTGGGGGGGTCAGTCAGTGTGTGTGTGGGGGGGTCTGTGTGGGAGTCAGTCAGTGTGTGTGTGGGGGTCTGTGTGGGGGTCAGTGTGTGTGTGGGGGTCAGTGTGTGTGTGGGGGTCTGTGTGGGGGTCAGTCAGTGTGTGTGTGGGGGTCAGTCAGTGTGTGTGGGGGTCAGTCAGTGTGTGTGTGGGGGTCAGGCAGTGTGTGTGTGGGGGTCAGTCAGTGAGTGTGTGGGGGTCAGTCAGTGTGTGTGTGGGGGTCAGTCAGTGTGTGTGTGGGGGTCAGTCAGTGTGTGTGTGGGGGTCAGTCAGTGTGTGTGTGGGGGTCAGTCAGTGTGTGTGTGGGGGTCAGTCAGTGTGTGTGGGGGTCAGTCAGTGTGTGGGGGTCGGTCAGTGTGTGTGGGGGTCAGTCAAGGTCTGTGTGGGGGTCAGTGTGTGTGTGTGTGTGTGTGGGGGCCAGTCAGTGTGTGTGTGTGTGTGTCCTGCTGCAGCCAGGGGCGGGGTGTAGAATTGCACACCACTTCTCCCCCTCCCCTTCTGCGCCCCCCCCCTTCACAAGTTCTGCGCACACCCCTCCCCCCCCACCCCCGCGGGGTACATGCGCCCGGCACGGGCATGAGTGACCGGCCGCGGGCGAGATTACCCGTCCGCTGCCCGGCCCGCCGGGTCACCCTTTCTTCCAGGAGCCGGCGCCGAGCCCCTGTGCCGCGCGTGTGTTGCGCAGTATGTCACCGCTTCCTGCGGGCGCAGGGGGCCCGCGAACGCGTGTGGGGGGAACGACGCCGCTGCCAGCCGCTTCTGCGCATGTGTGGCGTCCGTCAGCGGCGCCATCACAACTGCGCATGCGGTGTGTGGAGGGGTGTGGGACTGCGGCAGCGATGTGACAGGGGCGGTGTGATCGGAGCGGCGTCCATTACGTGACGTCACTTCCGTTTCACATTTCGCCTCACATCTATCCAGTTTTATCCCATCAGAGGTGCCACTAAAGAAGTTTCACTTCAAAAAATGGCAATGTAAACATCTGGCTCCTTTGTGCATTTGTTAGACTGAGACAGAAATATACCTAATTAATCAAAACACCTCTGCAGTTGTACCCTGGTTCATCTATGAAGAGCACTACACATCAGATATATTTCTAGGTAACAGAAATACTGATATGAAATGTTTGTGCGGCTCATTTAAAAAACTCATGATTTTCTTGAAGACATGTTTTCAAACTTTTCCCTGAATACTGTTGATTTCGGAGTTCTTGAAACGTTCTTTCCTCAGTCCAGGACGAAACCTTAATGAGCCCTAAATACAATATTTGATGTGTTTTGCGGCATTAGTATTTTGGTCCAAAGCAAAAAAATATTAAACATCTTATAAAACAAATAGTACAAGTAACTTCCTGTCTTGCAATTCTACTGTATGTTGTGATATATCACTTTTGTAATGCATGAAAAGAACAAACAAAGGCTTTTCCTAAGCAAAGTTATGCTGTTTGTGTGCCCTTGTCCAAAAGAAAATCAGCAAAAAAGACCTGCTCAAAAACTCCTACCCCCAACACTAAACTGGGATCGACTTGTAATGCCTTTTCCTAAACATATCAAATGTTGCTGTTTTCTGGCATTTTATCCAAACATTTTCATACGCCTTTGCATCTTTGATTCGGGCAATGATGGCACTTTGGTCAAGGTGGGAACTCCAACAATCTTGCCTCTATAGATTAAGAAAAATAACTGGCTAATAAATTCCTTATCATTGCAGTTGGAAGTTACTGAGGCTTGCAGGGCCGCCAACAGAAATCATGGGGCCCGGGACAAATGAAAGATTCAGCCCCCCCTCCCCCACGAACCCATAGCGCATCTTCCACGAAAAAATATCTTTTAGCGCACAACTTTTACTTAACTGTTTTCTTATTGTGATACTGAAAAAAACCTTACAATGCAACCTATTTATTTTTATATTTTCAACAAAAGATATGTGACTGCCTGCCTGGGTGGCTGAGTGGGTGGGTGAATGACATTAGAATGACAGTGGGTGAATGACAGTGGGTGGGTGAATGATGGTGGGTGGTTGGGTTTGTGGGTGATTGACGGTGAGTTGGTGAATGACGGTGGGTGGGTGAATGACTGTGGGTGGGTGGGTTGGTGAATGACGGTGGGTGGGTGGGTGCATGAATGACGGTCGGTGGGTGGGTGAATGACGGTCGGTGGGTGGGTGAATGATAGTGGGTGGGTGAATGACAGTGGGTGGGTGGGTGAATGACAGATGGGTGAATGACAGTGGGTGGGTGATTGACAGTGGGTGGGTGAATGAAAGTGGGTGGGTGTGTGAATGACAGTGGGTGGGTGGGTGGATGACAGTGGGTGGGTGGGTGTTTGGGTGAATGACAGTTGAATTACAGTGGGTGGGTGAATGACGGTGGGTGGGTGAATGACGGTGGGTGGGTGAATGAAGGTGGGTGGGTGTGTGAATGACAGTGGGTGGGTGGGTGGATGACAGTGGGTGGGTGGGTGGATGACAGTGGGTGGGTGGGTGTTTGGGTGAATGACAGTTGAATTACAGTGGGTGGGTGAATGACGGTGGGTGGGTGAATGACGGTGGGTTGAATGACGGTTGGTGGGTGGGTGAATGACGGTTGGTGGGTCAATGTTGACTGTGGGTGGGTGGGTGAATGACGGTTGGTGGGTGAATGACGGTGGTGGGTGAATGGGAGACAGTGACTGGGTGACAGTGACTGGGTGGGTGGGAGACAGTGACTGGGTGGGTGGGAGACAGTGACTTGGTGACTGGGAGACAGTGACTGGGTGGGTGAATGACAGTGACTGGGTGGGTGGGTGAATGACAGTGACTGGGTGGGTGGGTGAATGACAGTGACTGGGTGGGTGGGTGAATGACAGTGACTGGGTGGGTGGGTGGATGAGTGACTTGGGTGGATGACAGTGACTTGGTGGGTGGGTGGATGACAGTGACTGGGTGGATGACAGTAACCTATGACAGTGACTGGGTGGGTGGATGACAGTGACTGGGTGGATGGATGACAGTGGCTGGGTGGATGGATGACAGTGACTGGGTGGGTGACTTATGACAGTGACTGGGTGGGTGGGAGACACTGACTGGGTGGGTGGGAGACAGTGACTGGGTGACAGTGACTGGGTGGGTGACAGTGACTGGGTGGGTGGGAGACTGACTGGGTGACAGTGAGACAGTGACTGGGTGACTGTGAGACAGTGACTGGGTGACAGCGAGACAGTGACTGGGTGGGTGACAGTGACTTACCTTGACCGGGTGGGTGTAGCTTGCCGCCGGACTCTTTCCCCTCCTGCCCCCGATATCCTCGCGGCAGCTGCCCGGGAGGGGAGGTGGGCTTGGGGGCCATGGGAGGTGGGCTCGGGAAACTGGCCACGGGGGGGAGCGCGGGAAGCTGGCCGCGGGGGGAAGCAGGCCATAGGAGGAGCTGGTACTTCTCCCTCCGTCCCACGTTGGGAGCGGGGGGGGGGGGCCGCCGCAGGAGGAGCTGGTACTTCCCCCTCCGTCCCACATTGGGAGCGGGTGAGGGGGGCCGCCGCAGGAAGAGCTGGTACTTCCCCTTCCGTCCCACGCTGGGAGCGGGGGGAGTGGAAGGGGGAGCGGGCCCTGCGCATGCGCGCCGGTACCGCAGGGGAATCGCCGCCATTTTTTTTAAACTTTTTTTTTCATTTATCTAATTAACTGGCGCCCAGGCCCCCTTCCCACGGGGCCCGGGACGCCAGTACCCTTTCTCCCCCGCTGTTGGCGGCCCTGGAGGTTTGGGTAACTTGCAGTGGAAAAAATATAAATAATAAAAAAGGTACAGGAGTCTATACAATGATATTACTTTCCCCTCCATTTAATTAAAACTAAACACAATTTATTTCTTAAATACTCTTATGTAAGGAATGTTACTGGCAGGACTATAAAAATGCACCTGTGTACGGTGCCCTGACAGTTTTGTGTATCTTGGGTATGCTACTTCTCCTCTTTCCAACCCAGCCAAATTGCAGCAAACATAGAAGCACAGACGGAAAAGGATGGAGGAGAAATAGTGCACCCTGTAGATAAGTGACATGCAGATCCAAACAGGGCAACTTCCATGTAACATCCCTTAAAACTCAGATGGCTCCAACGACCAGCAAGAGAATCAAAGAATGACATTGTACAGAGGAAATTGGGAAAGAAAGTGGAACATGTGCAAACAATGGGGGAGTAGAGAGATTGTGCATAAATAGGTACTTGTGTGCATAAAAAGGTAAAATAGAGGGATACTGTGCAGACCGAATAATATACAGCAAGATACAAGACAGAGATGGACTAGTATGCATGGATAGGGCAGTGACAGGGATTTTGTGCAGAAAGGGTAAGGGAATTGTGTGCAGGGAGAGATAGGGGAAATTGTGTTTGGAGAAAGATGAGGAGGTAAACTGCGAGAGAGTGAATATATGAAAAGTAATGCGGAGTGTTGATGAGGTGCAGGGGGGAGAGAAAACAAAGAGCAAAAAAATTTTTTTTTAATAAATGAGGAGAAAAAATAGCACTCAGTGCAGTTTTGCTTTTCTTATTAAATAGTTTTATGAGTTCGGAAAAATTATTTTGCCTGGTTAGAACAAATTCTACATGGTCAGTGTAATTCTCCAGTCCTTGTTATAATGGGTCTATGTTTTTTCGTTATTAATTTAATAATGTATATCTCAAACTGGCATATTTATATCACATATTTTACATTTTCTGGGTTAAATCAGTGATCACGCAGCATTTCCCCCCAAAAAACAATTGTTATTCGAAGACCCATAACATGACATGAATATGTTTCGTTTGGATTCAGCAAGGCTTGTTTTACATTATTACACAAACAAAATGTTAATATGATCTTACACCTGCTTTGAAAGAAGTATTGTGCGGCAAAGAGATCTACACACTGGGCACTCTTCTTTTTTTCCTGAAAGGAAAAAACAAGCACAAAATTAACTAATTGTCAGAAAAAACACCTTCATACCTCTAGAATCTCTTTTCAAGTACAGAGCGTGAAATAACCTTTTTTTCAAATGGCCTACCAGTTTTGTCAGGCTAGTTTTAAATGTCCCCTTCCTTTTTTCAGCAATACAGTTAGCAAGGCGCTAGACCTGGAAGCTCACCTAGTTTCACACTGAGTAACAGACGTGTCTAGTCTGGCTGATTTTTACCAACAGTGGTCTCAGCGAGTGACATCAATGAAGTCTTACCGTTTTTAAATTAAAATATAAGATATCAATTAAAATATACAATTTTGTTCCAGTCAGATGAATAGAAGTTGATGTCTATGTTTCTGCTTTGAGCCATATACTGTAGGGTGCTTGGACACTAAAAAGTACTGTATATGGGGATAAAATAAATTGTTATAAAAGGGACACGCGGAGAAGTAACAAGTGAATGCATCTTGGTGCAGCAATGTATAAAAACGTTTCTGACATGTTGTGCAGTACATGCACATGGGTGGAGTTAGTGGCAGAGTTTGGATATTGGTGGTGCGCATATGCAAATGGTATGTATAAAAAAACATTGCAAACATACACCACTTGTTTTAACAAAAATTGACAACTTTTTGTTGGCGTACAGACAAATGCAAGTAGACGCAAACAATTCTTAATGCATTCATACGTATGAACATGACACCATATAAAGAATAAGAAAGCGTGCGCCAAATTTAGGAAAAGAAATAATGACATCCCAACATTTGGCGATAATGATTTTAGGTGAGAAATTGATTTTGACACGTATTTATACATGGCCACCATGCATTGGGACTAAGAATATTAAATATGCAGGGAATAAAGAATAAAAAAGGAAACTTTATATGAAAATGTTATTAAAATATATATTATTTATAAAAGATAGTAAAGAAGAAAAGTTCAAAGCACTAGTATTTCAAGTTAGTTAGAACTTACTGAAGCTGTTTCTACTATAGTTTGCATATTATTTATAAAATGTATATTAAAAACCATGTGTGTGGGAAAAAGAGACCCTTACTAATTCTCATGGTGATAATGTTTAAAGACGTGTAGCAAGGTCCCCCTCTGGGCTCCCCATGGCTTCCCCTTACCTCCGATTCAGCGGGGAGGAGAGCGGGAGGTTGCGGCAGGCAAGCGAGTCGCCGGGAGGTCCGCGGCGCACCTGACAGCGAGGGCCGCCATGTTGAGAATGGCGCCCGCACATACGGCACTTTGTGCATGCGCAGAGCGGTTCCCCAGTACGGCGGCCATATTGCTACACCCTACGCATGCGCAGTAGCAAGGGCACAGCAGTGGCTATCAGGAATTAGCTCCGCGAGGGCAACTACAAGCCCCAGCAGCCCCTGGGGTGAAGACCACATGGGGGAATTATAGCCAATAGGGCTGCAGGATTCTTGGGAGCATAAAGAGGTTACATTTGGCGTGTTCAGGGACGCACGCCAGTCAGAAGCAGGACAGCAAGGGGCTACGTAAGGTCCAGGGAGCAGTGCTCTGCTGGACTAGGCCAGAACACCCTCTAAGGTCCCAGCTAGACCCCTAACCACTAGCGTGTGTGTTGTAGGGCAGGGAAGCTTCTCTTAGTACACCAGTGTTAGCAAGTCCAGCAGTAACGGACGCACGCGGTGTGCGCGGCCTACATCTGTGACCTAACCAGGTCCTACACTCAGAGACTATCTTAAGGTGGGACGCTCCAGCTGGAGGCCATCCCACGCGGAGGCGGATCTTCTGTGGAACAGACGGATCGGTTGCCTGTTATTACCCATCGGCACCCGGGTGCTGGAGCCCTGGGAAGGTATCTGTACAAGTGCACCAACACATCTTGTGGCAACGCTGCTACACACTTGGGGTGGGAGTGGCTATTAAAGCCTGGACACTGGAACACTGGTGCCCCTGCATCCAAGTACTGTGGGGATATTCCGCGAGTCGGTATCTGATATAATGTATGTGTTATTGTTATGTTTATAAGCATTGTTCAGTAAATACTATTGCCTATAACCTGTCATTACTGAGCATATTGTCTTGGGAGGGACCATCCTACTGTGTACGGATCCCTCTCAGGTGGAGGCGCTGTTAGTAGATATTGATATATATACACCGCAGGCTCCCCGTGGCGGAGGATCTGGCCTCCTGTTTGCCACACAGGTATTACCAGCACACGTAGTCACCCTGACACAGGGGAAAGGGGGCTACAGAAGTATGCATTACACCATAACAGCACAGTTGTATTGTATTGTATGTCTTTATATAGCGCCAAAAGTGTACTCAGCGCTTCACAAAGAATACAGTACAGGGAAATACAATAATACAATAAGTGCTGCAAAATCAGACAATAGGAAAGGTAATCCCTGCCCCGAAGAGCTTACAATCTAAAATGTTTGATTGGAAACTTAGAGACAGCAGGTGAGGGAATAAGTGCAGTAGATGGCAGTGCTTGGGCACATTGGGTGGTAGGAGTGACTGTGGGCATGGGACAATAGCCATGAGTCCAGGCTATTGGGATGCTTGATTTATGTGGCGAGTTTTAAGGTTAGTCAGTGTTAAATCAGAAGGTAACACTATTTGCAGGGGAAGAGATGGCAGGGAGGCGTGGGTGAGATCAGGTGTGTAAGTCAGTTGCTATTGTAACAAATGTTTCAGCAATACAAGATTGATTAGGGGGTTATGGATCACAAAATTAAATTTTAATGAAAAACTACAGATTTCTCAGGCACCAGACAAAGACTCATGAATGCATTGAATGTTAATCTTACTAATTTGGAGTCAATGACTTTACACATTAAGTGGTCAGCCAGCGTTCAATCTGGCTGCATCCATGGTATGGCAGACCGAACAGACTGCCTAAAGGCAGTGTTCGTGTCTATGCGCCGTGTGTGCGGAAGAGGGCGCGCGTTGAGCAAGAAATCAGTTGAAACTGATTTCTTGGCGCGACAGGCCGGTCACGTGAGTGTTTCGCCCAATGAGGGCGAACCAGCTCTGTGACGTCACTGGAACGCCCCATGACATGCCCACGGACGGCACACGTACCATGTCCAGTCAGCCTCCGCGCGCCTCCGCACGGCTGAAATTACCATGGACGCAGCCTAACTGACAGAAATCAGTACTTTTCAAATAAAATAACATATGTCACAGAAGCCTCCACGTCTGCCATGTCTAGGCTCTTGGAGGTTGGCAATTCTGCACCAAGACCTCTCATGCTGGTGGTTATTCCCAACAAGTAACACTTGCTGAAGACCTGCTTTATACATGACAGTTAGTAGTGGTTTCTGACAGGAGGATAGGATAAACAAGCATAATTACAGCGGATCCACACTCAAAGTTTGAGCCCTTGATCAAATGATGGCTACCAAGGCCCACACGGCTTCAGCCAAACCCCCTTCCTATGCCAGAGGAGCTGCACCGCGAGCTTCACTCTGCCACTGGATGGGGGTTTTAGAGCCACCGTAGAGCGGATTTACAAGAAGAATTACCTTTCTGGAGACACAGCTCGCACAGTACATGCCCGCAGTTAGTGAGGGCGAACCTCGCCGCTTCCCGCCCGGGCTCACGAAAGCAGACGTTGCATCGAACCTGGGCCGCCATGGCGAGGTCAGGTGACCGCTTCCCGCGCTCGACACGTTCGGTATATGGTTGGTGCAGCAGTTGGCCTCGCGCTGTTGTTGCGCGCTCCGCACGGAGACGACTCTGGTCTCGCGGCGCGTGCAGGGCGCCCTCAAACAGCAAGTTACCCGCCAGAAATTCAATTTCGGACGGGGGGAGGGGGGATACGTTTAACGGTCCTTTGTTATGAGAGGTCTGAGGGCAGATAGTTTCACTGCGTGTAAGGAGTTAGTTGACAGTTTCAATCAGCCAGTCCTCCCAATAAATAATGTACAGAAGCCGGCCTATTGTTGTGTAGTAAAATGATACTGAGTTTTCTAAAATAAAAAAATAAAGAAAAATTTCCAATACAAACTATCGGGACAAGAAAAACTGCATTGTGCAAAACAAGCGAAGTGATATATCCCATTTATCCTCTAATGTACATAGATTTATCCCAATGAAGAAACTGCAGAGAATGGGTGGCTAATATAGTAATATATAGAAATGTCTGCATATGTGTGTCATTATTTTGTAAAGGTGCACAAAGTCAATCAAATACATTTTAGTCTAGTCTAGACCTTGAATAAGGCAGGAAGAAGAATTGTTACATTTGTTTGCTTGCCCCCAGGGACCAAAACCAGCGAGATTTTTGGTTCTAAATGACAAATATATTGTTTTTATGGAAAATACATATTTTTATCAATGAGACTCGAATGATTTTTATGGGTCTGCTTATTCCAAAGTAGTGAGAAACGCCAAATTATCATGTTCTGCACTCCAACGCGATCTGCACTGATGACGAGTGGAATGGGAATGACGCCTTAAGGCCTCGGCCAGGGTTCCTGGTTGCTGGCGGAGGCGCGCTGAGGCTCATGGAAAGCGGGTGCTTTCCCTGGCCTTAGACAGCGCGCCGTCCGGGGGCGTGTCGGGGGCGGGCCATTGGCGAACCGCTCACGTGACCGGACCTGCGCACCGGCAAGCAGGGAAATTTAAAATTTCCCTAAGACCTACGCTTCCGCAAGTGCGCGGAAGCGTAGGCGTGCCCCTACTAAAGCCGCTCTCATTGCGGCTGTAGGGGCTCAGTGCCGAGCAGAAGCGCGCCTCAGCGCGCCTCCGCCAGCAAGCAGTAACCCTGGACGAGGCCTTATGTTCCATCATCAGTGACGGAGCGATCAAAAACCGGTCACGTGAATGAGAGTGACACATGGTCCACAGCACTGTGGCCCCACGTCCCCTCCGGCACTCAAAAGGGTTGAAACGTGACATGTTGGTGGGTTCTTGAGGACTGGAGCTGGGAACTACTGCTCTAGGATATTTTCCCTGGCGAGTTAGTGAAGTGCCACAGTGAATTATGCTGTCTCTTCCTGATTCAAGTGGTTTATTCACCATAAAGCACAGACAAATCATTCCAAACATCCCAAAAAGGAATTATTTCACGTCTATGGCCCCCCTTCCAACCAAGGTATGGGTATCTGAAAAATCCTATTTAGTATGTAACCCTGTTTACCCCGTCCCCCAAACGCAGATAGGGTCCATTACGGGGAAAACTATGTTGATTACTTGGAGTCGTGTGGTGCATACCTGCTAATAAACAGTAGCCCTAAGTCTCCTGCATGATGTTAGGGGATGTCAGGACAGGCTTCTGGGGTATAAACTGACTTGTACTCACGGTGACACCGCCTCCATCTCTTGCAGCCCGCAGGATATGGGGGGAAGTCTCTGCAGGAGAGTCGCTCTCTCCTTCCTGATAGATCTCCGTCTCAGGCAAGAAGTATGTTAAACAGGAATACTTTATTCTTTATGCACACAGAACAGCAGTCAGTTAGCAGCAAATAGAGCCTGCACCCTTAGGATGTCCCTGGACCTACACTCCCAGCCAGCGGGCACCAAGAGCAGTCCCAGCTCTTCCCTTACCCTCTGGTAGGGTAAAGGGAGCAGTCTCCCACCGCTCCCCTAAGGGAGGGCACACAGTAGGCAGAGCCCTGCACAACTGATCACGGGTAGACTATGCCTCTCTCAAGGTAGAGGCAGACTGGTACATTTAGGAAGTGCAAACCCTTAAGTACAGATCCAACAGGAACCAGCCCCTTGCCCCTGATTGGACACCAGGTCTGGTTACACTGCCTTCTCTGTGACTCACTGAGCTGCATAGGTGTGGGGAAAACCCATGATTACTCCTGACAACCTGACCATACCAGGGATTACTGCCAGGAGGAGGGCAAAAAAAACAAAGTGCTGCGCGTTTCACGACTTAGAGTGTCGCTTCCTCAGCACCCCTGACCCCTATATGTATGACGGCACTCCAAAGACCATTGAGGATTTCCCATCAGCAGAGACGATCTTTAGGGACACCCACCTTGACGGGTTTGATTTCATAAGTAATTATGCTATCTTGTTAGGGGGCGACCGAGGCATGCGCTGTGCGTTCAAGCCCCGCCCCCCCAGTCAGGCCGGTCCCAGTTCCTACCTTATCGTGCACCTTTCCCCAGCGGTGCTCGACAGGTTTTCAATCAGACAGGTGAATTAAAGTTCAGAGTTTGCGACGGAGGCGTGGCCACCGTTTTTTTGTGACTATTTAAAATAAAGTAATTTATTTATGTATTCCTGAGTGCTTTTTTTGGGATACTTGTCTTTCTTGGTCTGTGCATACAGTATATATATAAAAGAAAAGAAAAAAAGCGCCCAATCCAAGTGCATTACTGTATAAAAAATGGATTTAATGTTCCAAAAAAACTCAATGGTTAAACTCACAAACAATGAAGATAAAAAAGCATGTATGAGATCAAAACTCATGCTCCGATTTGTCAGCAAAAAGCTTCTCCTCTGCTCAGCTGCTCCGCAGACCAGTGTGGTCCTCGTGAGTCTCCATCCAGCAGGAACTCTCGGCACCAGTGGTTTCTCAAATTCTTCCCCCGGGGAACACAAACCAGATGTCCCTGGTTCCAAGCAAGGGGGAAGGAATGAGGCGGAAGTGACAGGACCGCAGATGGTAGCAGTCTTTGAGTGAGGTGGCAGCAACTTGCTCAACAAAATGCAGTCTTTTTTGTATCTACCTCCCCCCCCCCCGGTCGCAGATCGGACCCCTAGGGTGTACTGAGGGCGGATTACATATGTCTGGGTGGTGCATACCTGCTGGCAACAGGGAGACAACAGGGACAGGTTTCTGGGGTTCTTGCCTCAATTTCTTAGTGGTGATACAGTGCCTCCATCTCTGGCAAGCCCTATCAGGGTAGGGTGAAATCCTTCCAGAGAACCCCCGGTGGGGCGAGAGATTTCAGTCTCACACAGTCTTTGTAAAACAAGTAGCAGCAGCTCTCTTTATTGTACACAGCACACAGCAGCAGCAGTAAGGTACAACAGGTCTCCTTTCTCCAGACTGTACCCCTTCAGGATGGGCTGTCTGGGACTCTATGTTCCCCTTCCACCACCCCAAGTCACAGGCACTCAGGGTGGGGCTAGCTCTTCCCTCACCCCCTAAGCAGGGTGAGGGGCATTGGTCCACCTCTAGCTAACTAGGCCCTACTGCTCAGGAACTTAGCTAACTAACACTTGCTCTGACTGTCCAGTCAGGCACTCCAACACTAACTCATCCAGAACTCACAGGAACTGCAACTAAATTGAGACAGCCCTGCCCATCATGATGTCAGCAGGCCCCTCTCCTGTGTCTCTTGCTTTAGACACAGAGTCAGGGAGCCTACCTCCACCACTCAGGGCAGGGCTTGAAGCGGGGGAAACCCATGTTAACTACTGGCAGCCTGCCCTTAGCAGGACTTACACCAGTAGGAGGAATGACATATAGCCCTATTTCTTACCAGGGCTACACTCTCCCTCAGGTGGAATCCAATGGTCCCCACTTGGACCTAAATTTTGCAGCACCATCCTGCAGGTGAACAACCTGGAAAACAAACAACTTTATTCTTAGTGCTCATACCTCAGAGAGTTACACCCAGATGGCGAACAAAAGACACACGCGGTAACTCCCAACATGGAGAACCTACTAATAATAATGACGCGGGTCAGGCTTCCTAACTTCCCGCCCATTGTGATCCGTAACTTTTACATTATATGGCTGTACCGACCCATACTCCGGCCGATACACTACACTATGCACTACACACCACATTTCTCTTGCAGCTTGCTTGCACGCGGCACGTGCACGATCCAGGCTTGGCGGGAGTCGCCATTTTGGGACGGCTGCCAGCTGCTGGGCCGTGTATGATGCTGCTGTCGCCATTTTTAACTCCTTCATGCTCCGCAGAGCACATGTATTGGCGGCCGCCATCTTTAGTGAGCCCTCCAAATGTATACTGTCGCTATTCTCAGTGTCTAGTGTGTAACTCGTTCCTAGACACTGACTGTTCTCTGAATTCTCTCTGAATGCTCTCTGCATGCTCTTACCCACTGATATTATGTATGGCATACCCCAGGCTAGGCAGAACTCCTTCTTGGTACATCGCACTCGCTGACGGTTCCTGCAAGTACTCTGGTGTGTTTTATGTGGGTGCTGGCTAGTGTACCGGGCATCTCCCTAAATACAGGCGTCTCCTACTTTTGGCTACACATAGTGCAGACCCTGGGCCATGGTCCCTGGACTAGTTAACAGGCTAAAGTTGCCATACACTATCTGCCTCAAGGGACTAGAACAGCTATAGCCACACACCCTTCTTACAACACCCTCTTAGGGCACCCAGGGCGCACTGTGCGAGAGTCTACGCTCCCCTGACTACCCCTGATGTACATTTGTGCCCTACTTTCTGCAGTACTTGCATGGAAGGTATACCTAACACTTCCAGCTCTGCTTCGCTGTAAACCTGTCCTGTTTGATCTCAGCAGCGCCTCCAAATGTAACCCATCTACCCCCCCCCGGTCGCAGATCAGACCCCTAGGGTGTACTGAGGGCGGATTAAAGATGTCTGGGTGGTGCATACCTGCTGGCAACAGGAGGGCCTGAGTCTCCCACGATGGTATGGGAGACAACAGGGACAGGTTTCTGGGGTTCTTGCCTCAATTTCTTAGTGGTGATACAGTGCCTCCATCTCTGGCAAGCCCTATCAGGGTAGGGTGAAATCCTTCCAGAGAACCCCCGGTGGGGCGAGAGATTTCAGTCTCACACAGTCTTTGTAAAACAAGTAGCAGCAGCTCTCTTTATTGTACACAGCACACAGCAGCAGCAGTAAGGTACAACAGGCCTCCTTTCTCCAGACTGTACCCCTTCAGGATGGACTGTCTGGGACTCTCTGTTCCCCTGCCACCACCCCAAGTCAAAGGCACTCAGGGTGGGGCTAGCTCTTCCCTCACCCCCTAAGCAGGGTGAGGGGCATTGGTCCACCTCTAGCTAACTAGGCCCTACTGCTCAGGAACCTAGCTAACTAACACTTGCTCTGACTGTCCAGTCAGGCACTCCAACACTAACTCACCCAGAACTCACAGGAACTGCAACTAAATTGAGACAGCCCTGCCCATCATGATGTCAGCAGGCCCCTCCCCTGTGTCTCTTGCTTTAGACACAGAGTCAGTGGGCCTACCTCCACCTCTCAGGGCAGGGCTTGAAGCAGGGGAAACCCATGTTAACTACTAGCAGCCTGCCCTTAGCAGGACTTACACCAGTAGGAGGAAAGACATATAGCCCTATTTCTTACCAGGGCTACACATATATATATATACAGCTCAACCCCCTTATAATGCTGTGCTTGGGGTCCAAAGAATCACATCGCGTTATAAGCGGATCGCGTTAGAAATAATGTACAATTGTATGCATTGTACAATAAAGTATTTAAGATACCAATAAACGTGTTGTAAAGTATTCATAAATACGAAAATTGGGAGCCATGCCTGCATTGCGTTATACGCGTTATAACAGGGTTGAGCTGTATGTCTGTATATATATATATATATATATATATATATATATATAGACATGTGGTAACCAGGGGGATCCTGATGACAAAAGACAGCACACCGCAGTAATAATCCAAAAAGTGTGTATTGTGAACACAGGGCCGCCAACGTTTCGGTCCTCGTAGAGGGACCTTCCTCAGGGCACTGCCCTGAGGAAGGTCCCTCTACGAGGACCGAAATGTTGGCGGCCCTGTGTTCACAATACACACTTTTTGGATTATTACTGCGGTGTACTGTCTTTTGTCATCAGGATCCCCCTGGTTACGACATGTCTATATGCTTCATATGGGACAAGCATCTGCCTTGTAACAAACGTGAGTGCAAACCTCCATACCAATGACTATATATATATATATATATATATTTTTTTTTTTTATTACCTAGACAATGCAAAATTTTAGACAGAAACTAAATTTTCGCTGTGGATTTGAACTTTAGCGAAAAGTTTGCCCATGTCTAATAATAAATACTAAAGAGATGGGAATAATTCAGTTAGAATTCTTACCTGCAGTTCATTTTTTACTCAGTAAATGGCTTCATAAGCGTAAACAAAATATGATAATTGCCGTATGAAATATGTCTAACTAGCTGAGAGACCCGGCGTTGCCCGTGAATTACATTTACCGCTAGGAAAGGGGGGGGGGGAGAAAACGGGGGGAAGGGGAGGACAGTGGACAGGAGGGGGGGACAGTGGACAGGGGGGGGGGGACAGTGGATGGGGGGGGGGGACAGTGGATGGGGGGGGGGACAGTGGACCGGGGGGACGACAGTGGACCGGGGGGGGGGACAGTGGACAGGAGGGGCGGGGGCAGTGGACAGGAGGGGTGGGGGCAGTGGACAGGAGGGGTGGGGGCAGTGGACAGGAGGGGGGGACAGTGGACAGGAGGGAGGGACAGTGGACAGGAGGGGGGATGACAGTGGACAGTGGACACACACACGCAGTGTCCCACACACACACACAGTGTCACACACACACAGTGAGACACACACACAAACACAGTGAGACACACAAACACAGTGAGACACACACACACACACAGTGACACACACAGTGACACACACACACACACACACCACCTCTCCTTCCGTCCGCCACCATCTTAGTTCCTCCGCGAGGGAGGAAGGGTGTCCTTCCTGGCGCCGCCATCTTAGGCGCCGCGTGCGGCTGCCTGTCCCCCCGCCGGGGAGGGAGGTGAGTGGAGCGGAGGTGAGTGCAGCACCGGGGAGGAGAACAGCATCGGGGAGGAGTGCAGCACCGGGGAGGAGTGCAGCACCGGGGAGGAGAGCAGCACCGGGGAGGAGAGCAGCACCGGGGAGGGGGGGAGCGGAGTGCAGCACCGGGGAGGGGGGGAGCGGAGTGCAGCACCGGGGAGGGGGGGAGCGGAGTGCAGCACCGGGGAGGAGGGGAGCGGAGTGCAGCACCGGGGAGGGGGGGAGTGCAGCACCGGGGAGGGGGGAGCGGAGTGGAGCACGGGGGGGTGGGAGAGAGAGAGAGAGAGAGAGTGTGTGTGTGTGACACTGTGTGTGTGTGTGTGTGTGTGTGTGTGTGTGTGTGTGTGTGTGTGTGTGTGTGTGTGTGTGTGTGTGTGTGTGTGTGTGTGTGGCCGAGGGGGAAGAGAGTAGCAGTTGGGTGACGTCAGACCCAACAATCTGATTGGCCAGAGGCTGAGGACCAATCAGATTCACCGCAGATAGCACTAACCATTCGATTTTATATATTAAGATGGTATAAAAGCCATCGCATTTTATACTTTATATATGGCCCTATATTCTCAATCAGAAAAAGAAAGGCCCAGCGCAACATACAAAGTGTCACAACATGTAGTACAATACTTCAGTGCTTATCTGCTCATGAGTAAGGGTCATTTAGTTTGGCTAAAGCGTTATAAGCCTGCAGCCAACATCAAGGCGTGACCAGTTTGCAGGTCCTACAGTAACACTACCTGACAAATTCTCATGTACCTCTCTTAGCCAGCGCATTTAATACTTTATATATGGCCCTATATTCTCAATTATTTAATTTGAAAAATTAGCATGAATACTTAAAATATGTGAAATTATGGCTTGTCAAAGGTGTGTGTGTGTGTGTGTGTGTGTGTGTGTGTGTGTGTGTGTGTGTGTGTGTGTGTGTGTGTGTGTGTGTGTGTGTGTGTGTGTGTGTGTGTGTGTGTGTGTATGTTCGTGTGTTTGTGTCAGTCTTTTTTGTACATCTCTGAAAGTTGATATCAATCCATATAAAAATATTTAAAATACTGCAAAAGGCTTGTAAACCAGTTTTATGAATCTTGGTCTGTAATTTACTTCTGGTGGAGAGATGCATATGCATGTATTTGAAATGCAAAATTGGATTATGGATTGTCATACAACAAACTGTAATAGATATTTTTAAAATTATTAACATAATGAGCATCCCATTTGTTTTGTTTTCAGACTGATCCTTGCATTCCTTGGATAGTATTAATTTAAAATAGTTTTCTTCACGGCTAGCTATACCCAGTGCGATAATAGAGTTACAATGGGTACACCAGAAAACACACTGCTGTATCTTCTGCAATTAATATGATTTTGTCCTTTGGAATAAACATAATAGTATGCAATGCTCTGTAACAGGGTATGTCCCATAATACCTCTCTTTCCCCTATAGTATATCTGTTATGTAAGCCCCTAGTACGTTCAGGGCAGTAATGTGTTAATCTATGGGCCATCGACCCCCCCAAATGCTCCACTTGTAAGTGATGGAAGTAAGGTGGTGACTGATGGCCTGTGCAAGCCTATCAGGGATAGGTCCAGTCCATGTCCCCGCCCCTTCCCGAGACTTCCAAGTGGGAGTATCAAACGTAGTGATCTTGCTCTGAGGAAAAAGGAGAGAGCATGGGCTGTCAGTCTCTCCCATCGCGAGGATGAGCTGGCCCACTCCAGGCTTAGGCCTGGAGAACATCAGGACTCAACACCCCCTAGTTTCGGGGTACGCACCCTCCCGAAGTCTGGGACTTCAGGGATCATACAGCACTGTAATAATAGCTGCAGTGGCTGTGTACATGATGCTGCCAATAATAGAATCCTGTTCATCTTTCACTTGCCTGAGTGTCAGTTCTTGGGCAGAGTGGAATAAGTATGCAGTGGTGGGAACTGACCTCATGACACCCTGGAGCCCACTATGGCTGGAGGCACAGGAGTACTTTTTGGAACGCTCCAGTGTGACCAGAGGATTGTGTACCTCTCTGCGGCCGTTATCCATTGCCTGCATACTTCCACTATTCTGTGAGTAGGGTCCCGGTTTTAACCCACCGGACCGGCGGTCTCTCAGTCATCCGCACATTAACAATTTTATGTTGTTTTAATTATATATTAAATTAGCTTTTTATACTTTCAGCCTTGCTATTGTATGTCAAATTGTTGTGTAGTGTGTTGTTTTGTATGTAGTGTTAGTCTTTGTTATATGTTCCTAGTCAGTGTCAGCCATAATCATTTGTTGGCAATATTGCACTATATTTCTCTCTGTGTTTTCTTCACATATCACGGAACGCACGGCGGAAACCGTATCTGACCATCTGGTAGCAAAGGAAAAGAATGTTTTTGTATTTGGACACTTTTTTCATTACCTATTGGACTTCCAGAATCTCACTATATTGGACTTGTAAGGTGCCGTTTTTTTCTTTTTGTCTATACTGTGCTTTCTGATTTGTACTAATCAGTGTTTCACCAGACAGCCTAGCCAGCCACTAGGGGGTAATCCTTTAGAGGTCACATTATTATTATTTTTTTCTTTTAGCGCTAACTATACACCACCTCTTTCTTTCTTGTATATTATTGTAAACTACTGCAAGTTGTTTTTATGTGATAACTCGGTTTCTTACTGTAAGAATTTGTATCC
The DNA here is from genome assembly GCF_040206685.1 of Ascaphus truei. Classification (NCBI taxonomy): domain Eukaryota; kingdom Metazoa; phylum Chordata; class Amphibia; order Anura; family Ascaphidae; genus Ascaphus; species Ascaphus truei. The sequence continues at coordinate 518,779,070 of NC_134483.1, read as the reverse complement.
AAGATGGCCGACGGAGAAGGATGCTCTCTCTCCAAGTAGCATGGCTGTTGACAGGAAGTCAGCCTCTCTCTGACTCTGATTGTCTGCACCTCCTCCAGGCCTTTAAATAGCAGCCAGTTGCTCCCAGCTAGTGCCCGTGCAAAGTATTGTTATACTGGGTGTGCTATCTTGTGCTGTAGTTTCCCGTCCTTGCTATTGATCTTGTTTGTGACGTCAGATCTGTCCATCCATGCCTTGTTCTCTGCCTGCCTAGACCCCGGAATCAGACCCGACCATCCTCGCCTGCCTCGACCCAAAACAGGACCCGTCCATTCTTGCCTGCCGGCAGCCTCGACCCAGTACTCCACATCACTACTGTGCATTCTCTGCCTCTGATCCCAGGCCAAGGTCGGAGTATCACTCCCTGCCTCTGCCCTTCGGGTTTTTATTCTATATTGCAGACAGCAACATTCCGCACTTTGCACACGTAGTCCCCTTTCCGGGGACTACTAATTCAGATAAGGAGTTGACTGCCTTAACGGGTTAACTGGTTAAGCTCACTCAGGTATTCCCCCTCCCCAGTATGTCTTGTGACCGTGATGTCACTATAGGGAGTATACAGGGTGTATATATAGCTCCACCCTATGTTCTAGAAGCAGGTTCTTCAGAGCTCTGACTGGGCTCCTCACGGGAGTCCTGTAAATATGTTTGTGTATAGTAACGGGTGTTAAGATGTGTCCTGTCGCAATTTTTTTGTTTAGTTGGGAAACGTTGCCTGACTGAAGTAAGCACCACTAGTAAAGGCCCTCAAATCTTCTCAATATAGATAAGGATACAGTATGCTCTTGGTAAAGGGTTCTCAGCATAGTAACTCCGGAATATATTTGGACCGACCCAACTGGAACGTTCCCTGCACATTCCTGATCATATAGGTATGGAGAAAGTATGCTATACATAATAGCGGGTTGCTAAATCAGGAGCCCGACGTGTATGCCTTGACGGTCCACTTGACAAGTGGTGGAGTATTATTAACACCATGCAAGAGACTGCCAATGTATCCTTTACTATGGGTAACAAGTTTAAGTACCTCCCCCAGCGTAGGAGTGAAACTACCCGGGGAGTGATATTTTTTTAGACGAGTTTCTATCAAAGTATGACCATGTCTGTGAAGCATTATTGATGCCTGTCAAATAAAGCACCTTTTTGTTTATAACATTTCCTGGCAGCCATCCTTTCCATATTCAAGCATCCACGCCCAGCCGGCATTTACCCAGCACCCTGCATTGGCCCCAGTGAGACTGAGTACTGCCTATATACAGTATATAGTCAATCTGATGTGACCTCCGTTAGAGCCCGGTAAGAATGGTTATACATTTTTTTTTGTATCTGTTTAAAATGTTTCATGAAGGCGCCTGGGTGTCCTGTGAGAGACCACGACAAAGTGTTCTCTACTCAGACACAGCAAGACCTCGGCTGCACATCTCGGTCATTCGTAGTAGGTTGAAGTTATTGTGATCTACTAAGTATTCATGGTACAGGAACTCTTTAAAGATATACAAATATTTAAACGGTTAGTTCTGTGCCCTTATGCTGCCGTTTTGGTGATTAATATGTGTGGTACATACTGTACGGTATGCATCAGTTATAATAAAACTATAATCTCACAATGCATACATTTATGCAGTAGTGGACAAAAAGCGACATCTCATTATTACATAATAAACCTTCAAGGCTAGTACAGGCATACCCCCGTTTAAGGACACTCACTTTAAGTACACTCGCGAGTATGGACATATCGCCCAATAGGCAAACGGCAGCTCACACATGCGCCTGTCAGCACATCCTGAACAGCAATACCGTCTCCCTACCTGTACGAAAGCTGTGTGCAAGCGGGGAGACTATAGAGCCTGTTACAAATGCCTTATTTACATCAGTTATGCATGTGACGATTGCATGTGACGATTGCAGTACAGTACATGCATCAATAAGTGGAAAAAAGGGAGTGCTTCACTTTTAGTACATTTTCGCTTTACATACATACTCCGGTCCCATTGCGTACGTTAAAACGGGGTATGCCTGTATTGTTTTTTTTGACCATAGAAGCTCTTTTAAAATAAATGTAATAAGACTATAGACTACGTGCTTCTTTACATAATTTTAGTAGCTCAATAAATAGAATCAGCACATGACACCTGTGTACTAGGGAAATGTTTGTAGCTTGTCTGAGGACTTGCTCTCAACTAAGTAAACAAGATGTTGGGTGGCTTTAATGTACATTAGAACAGGGGTGCGCAAAGTTTTTTGACCCTGCCTTTTCACCTTCCAACTCGCGCCCCCCTCTTACTCGGCTCCGGCGTAAAATGACGTAGTGGGGGTCACTTAATGTCACGTAGCCATGGCAACGTCACGTGACCTCGCTGCGTCATTTGACGCCGGGTTACCATGGTGACGTGTCGCCGAAGACCAGGTAAGAGAAGCTGCAGGGGCCTCGAGCGGTCCCCCGGCATATAATTTAAATGCCTTGGGGGGGGGAGAGCGCGGGACCTCTGTAGCTGCCACGCCCCCCCCTGGAAAATCTCGTGCCCCCCACTTGGCACATCCCTGCATTAGAAGTTATTTTCTTTTTATCCCCACTTTCCACCAATAGCTCACACCTTAAAGTGTAGACTGAGGGCCTCATCCTTTTTCCGCCGAAACGGCTGTTTGTGGGATTTTGGGCTGAAAACAGGCCAAAAAGCTGATTTGGTGAATTTAGAATTACTCCCCCAAGCGGGTTATTCATTAAACTGCAATAGTGCCGATCAGGCTCCAATTGCATGCTACCTCCCACTCACACATGTAGCAGTTGCAGGTTGAGAGAAACCCCTTGCACTGAATGATTTTAGGGGGTCATTCATTCAACTGTGATAGTGCCGATAAAGGCACAATCGCATGAAACTCACATTGATACCAATTGGAGTTTTCTGTCATCCTGCAACTGCTGCAATACTAGCGTACTGTACAAGGTTTAGGAAATGGATTCTTTTTCTGACTCTTGTCATATAATAAACAACAATAGGGTCCCTAGGACAGACAATCTATGTGACCTTGTCATGAGTGCACCTCTGCATCTTTAAATATACAATATTTTTTCACAAAACAGCTTATAGGCAACAGGTATATAGGGATTTTATGTATTGTTATGCAGGACGCTTATTTTCTGGAATGGGTTATTGATCCTTAACTGTTTCATAAGTCAGAGCTGCTAAATCACTGTACATATTATATTATTACTCTGCATGCAATGTCTTGTATATAATGTATACCCTGTTCATTTATGTAACTGTATTTGTAACCATGTATTATTTGTCTTAACTCTGTGCCCAGGACATACTTGAAAACGAGAGGTAACTCTCAATGTATTACTTCCTGGTAAAATATTTTATAAATAAAATAAATAAATATTGTAGATCCATAAAATGAAAAATAAAAATGTTACTCGCATTCTAACTTCACGGACATACTGTATTGTACAAATGTTATAACTAAGTATCTTAATGTTTTTGTGAACTAAGTAAAATAGAATCTTCGCTTTATTGGTCATTGCAAATATAATTTTAAACAACTTTTTTGGCTATGAGGAAATCTTTAAAGCGCTTGATTTGCCAGATGCCAACCGATGTGAGGATCAGCGTTTGTATAATGGCCCACCACAGCACATTGCTGTTTGTGTCTTCACTCTTTTCCCTATAATACTCTTCACGTTCCTGTGTAAAAGGAAAATATATATTACTTTGAGCTGTAAAAGTGAGTTGTCTTTCTCCACTGTGGGGGAAAAAAATCAGGCAACAGAAGCAGCTGGAAACTAAAAATATGAATATAAAACAACACCAACAAAAATGAATGTTAAAATGTCTTGAGATTAAGTAACAATCTCTGTAATTAATGTATTGATTGACTTCTATAAACCTAATCAAAATTGCTATAGCTGAGAAATATACTGTGCTCTGCAATACTAAACATGCAATTTTCAGATACATTTTTATCATACCCCATAGCTTGTCAACATATTATATGAAAGTACCAAAAAAAGGGTTGATTATATTATTCTTGCATAAAACATACATCCCTATTCAATATGCGATGAAACAGGTTTCCTTATAATGGTGAAGTGTTCAGCTCCATTCATTTAAGTGGAACTTCACTTACATGGTTTCAATCCATCTTCCCTGTCCTGGAGAGTCCATCTCCATTCCAATGACTAATGCATGAGGAGAACATGTTCACAGCACATCGAATAGAGGCTTAATGCACCCACTTCAGTAACATTAAAATTCCAGAAGCCTCTGATATGAAGTCAGTTCAGAACATTGTACCCTTTGTTTCCTGTTATGAATAAAACTTACTCTTTGATAGTCTTGTACCCTGAGAATGTGATGGATTTCCCCACTCAGGTGTTCAAGTCTGTTTGTAACGTCCTGTACTTTGTCTTTGGCATCAATAACAAAATCATCAAGGGGATGTTCTCCCACCTGTATGTCAAAGTGAATGCGCTGAAAGCATAATAAAAGATGTAATCAATATCTGTAGTATCTAATACTGGACGTAGTTGTAAATATTGTATATGTATCGAACAATACAGTTTCTTCTACACAAACAGGACACTTGACTCCCACAGAGAAGATAATATTCAAAGAAGAAATAGTGCTAAATGCCTAAAAGTGTTACTCATCATCCAATGCATTAAATCTTCTCAAATCACAGAATTACATTGCTAGATAACAACTATTTACATACTTTTCTTAATTTACAAAATACAGGTAGGCAGAATTCTTAAGAGAGAATCCATCTCGTAGATCTTACAATATACATTTTGTTATCAAATACAAAAAGGAGACACTATGGCCTATTCATTAAACACTGATTCTGGCAATAAAAATGACTGGAAAACGGCATGCAACATCTGACATTTTCTCTGTATTCATTAAGAATAATTTATCCATAAAAACCACACCACATTTGCATGCGCTTTTTGCCCAACTTACTGCAATACTGTCTGGAAATCTCACCTCCTTCAGGTAGGCGAAACAGGGCTTTTTCTAGAGAGCAATGTTCCCACTTGTATTTTGTTTCCCTTCGTATCACTTTTTTCACTTTCCCCATTCCCCCCCCCCCCCTAATGTTACTGTCTCCCTATCCTATGTCACTCTGTCCCCTCATATACAATATCTATATATTAAGAAGGGGCACAGCTTTATAGACATCCAAAACCAATTAAGTTCCATCATAACCAAAACATAATTTTCTTTAAAACAAAATCAAAACAACAATGAAAGTGCCCACCCTTATAAATTAATCTATTTGGAGGTATATACGTAAATCGACCCTCTATTACAATATAATGATCTCTCCTGACCACCTGCCTCCCTGCAAAAGCTATATTTTGCATACCAGAGGGAGGCAATATTTCTGGCCGTGACTTGCAGGGTGACCTGCAAATGTGCAGCTTAATGAAACGCCCAAGAATATGTAATGTTGCATACAAAATTAGCATATTGCACGGAATTGAATAGCAAGAACCAAATTGTGAAACAAACAGCCATTTTCACACAGTTTGGACCTGCGATAAGTGCTTAATAAATACATCAAGATCTGAAAATAAAATCGCAATTTATTGATTAGGCCCCATAATGGTAACGAGATGTTCCACACTAGTTACTTTTTCCCTCCCCTAATGATTGATTAGGGGAAATTGATTTATCTGAAAAGTGTTTTTATGAAAAGATTTCCATTTGTGAGTTGTGCTATGTGTGTGCTTGTGGTCATGTTAATGACAGAGGGATCTGTCTGCCCATCACAGCCTGAGCACACTTGGGTCTATGTTTTACATTGGTGTAATGGGGTTCTACAATGAATATTGAAATAACCTTTTCACATAACATTTCTGAGTGTCATGGCTAGAATATATCTCATGTCCCTTTTTGGTTAAACCCCAAATAAATAATTTGACAATTACTATACTAAAAAAAAAAAAAAAAAAAGTAGATTAAAAGTTATGGTTCTGGAGTGAGTATCTTTATGACAATGCCCTGCGATGTATTGCTGGTCCTTTCATCCCTGAAGGGGAATGGCACTGAGGCTACTGGAGGGATTTTCAACATGTTTGTAATATGTTTAGTTTTACATTTATGATTATGAAGCGTGGTTGCATTCACTTTAACAAAGTCACTTTAACAGCACCTGGGAGAATGAAGTGTGAAATTGTCTAATCCCAAATGAAATTGTTTGGTTCAGGTTTTTTCATTTAAAATCTCAGTCTTAATATTTGATGTGATTACAGTGAATTGTGATAGTTAAGGGTTTAGGAATGCGGTATTATTTAGCTAATTACAGTATTGCTGTATTTCATAGTTGATGGTTAACCGGTTGTTTCATGTTTAGCTGCAGGTTTAAAATAATTATAAAACGTGACCCATGTGAATTCCAAATTCTGTAATAAAGGGGGTTTATTTTGAAAAGCATCACCCCATCCTATTTTCACAGCATAAATATTGCTTATGTCTTTATACTACAGTCCAACAAACTTTGGCCTAAATGTTGAAATAATATAGAACTTTTAAATCAGGCATTTTATTTTTAGGTCACTTTTACCACTGCCAATAAGTGGAGCAGTTCTGTCAGCCAATAATATTTATACACTACTCAAAGCTATAAGTTTAACTTTATACAATGTATACTTTCTTCAAGAATGTCGCCACTCAAGCATGGTTCACTTAATCTGGCCATAAAAATTGGCCTTCAGAGGTACAGTAGGGGGATTATAAACAGAAATTACTTTACTCGTGCCTCTGATGATGATCATTCTCTGCAAAGGAATGGATAGTAGAATTAATTTTTTAGCATCCCCTCTATATCTTGCCATCCAATGTACCTAACTGAAGCAGGTAGATGTTTGCCACATTTATGGGATATTGGGGTCATGCATAGAATGTATTATAGCAGAATGTAGGTAAAAGCGTTTGATCATTCGCTTTTGGCAAAATGTGTAGCTTCGCAAACATTAGAAAGGGCTGGGCACGATTTTGTTCACTGTCCTTGAATGCCTTTTTAAATTTATGAAGAATATACATAATCTTTGTAAACCTGGAAAAATATCACCATAGCTAGACAGTGACAGGCAAAGCATTTCCTATTCTGCCCTAATACATCTAAGGACACAAGTAATGAGAAATGATTGCAGAATATGGATCTTCTTTCGGAGTATACAGTACCTACCAATTTGCTTGCAGCAAAAACGATAAGTTTTGTAGAATTCGATTGTACACAGATGTTATGCTCACCAGGGGAATGTGACGTAAAAGTAAATTTTCCTTCCGGCCCATACACCTTTGATAGCAATATCTATAATGAAAGGAAGGAAAATTGATGGCAACATCAGATAAGATAACAGTATACATAGATGTAGTTTGTCTAATATATTTGGCAAGAGCTTGTTCAGTAGCTTGAAGGTAGAATATAGACTAAATGGGCAGAATATGTAGGAGAAAGCAGCACAAAGTCGTAGTGCTAAGAAAGCAGAATGTGAAGAGAACTTAAAAGACGGGCAAAATAACATGTTATGTTGATTATGTACATTTGTTTTAAATGTGTATTAATTATAGAAATAAGTAATTAGAACACAGACAAAAAACTTCGGACAGCTTTGGACATCCCACCATGAGAAACTAGCGGTTAATTTGCCTGGCCTTACAATATATCAAACTGTTTGATATAGCAGAGGTGAAAACTCTTTAATGTATATCATATCACTAATCCAGTCATGTCATATACAGTATGAAGCCTTGATGCTCTGTATGACTGATGATCTACACATGCTTTGTACTACTTCCAGAATACCCTCAAGTGTATAAAATAAACTTTTAAGTTTATCATTTAAAAAATGTGTTTGGGAGTAAAAGACAAACAAAATACTATATATTAAAAATGGTGAACGACGTGTAGGCGTATATGTGCTATTAGTTAAGCTCATTAGTGGTGTCAGTCTGTCTTAATAGATAGTGTAGTAACAACCACAGCTTATACTTAGCACAGAAAATATCTTTGGATTTATAGTGGACAGAGTAAAGTCCAGCCACTATATATGCTGTTACTATTTGGTAACAGATTAGTGTAAAGTACTATGTAATGAAGCTATATGAGGCTAAAGATGCTGGAAACTTGTCCCTATTAATGCACCTAGTAACCCAGAATAATGAGCAGGTAACTGGCGTTAAAACCTCTTACCACTAAACAGATGTTATTTTACTGTTTAGTTGGGTAGTACTCAAGGTAGCACTTAAGTGAAGAGCATCTGCTATGGTAGGTAGCTTGGCGATTTTGTTCAGGCACCAATAGTATTATTTGTTACTTAGTATTTATAGTGAGCCAAAATCACAACAGTTGCATAGTAGAAATACTTTGTCAGAGCGCTCTTGCTGCCCACTGCTGCAGTCTCCGAAACGCTCTGACTTCCAAATGCCCACGCCTCTCTGATGAGGCAACGTCACGTAGGAAGTGACATCAGACGTACCCGACGTACGTTTCACCACGTTGGCTTCATCGGGGTGAGAAGCTCACTATTTTGGGTTACTAGGTGCATTAATAGGGACATGTTTCCAGCATCTTTAGCCTCATATAGCTTCAGTACTTTACACTAATCTGCTACCAAATAGTAACAGAATCTATAGTGGCCGGACTTTGCTCTGTCCACTATAAATCCATAGATATTTTCTGTGCTAAGTATTAGCTGTGGGTGTTACTACACTATTTGTTAAGACAGACTGACACCACTAATGAGCTTTATTAATAGCACATATACGCCTACATGCCGTTCTCCATTTTTAATATATAGTATTTTGTTTGTCTTTTGCCATTCGCCATTGTTATTTACTGCCAAACACATATTTTTTTAAATGATAAAATTAAAAGTTTATTTTATACACTTGAGGGTGTTTCTTTGTGCCGCACAAGGGGATCTTCTCTCTCTTAGCAAATATATTATCTTTGCCCAGCGAGCAGCCCCCCTCCCCCCCTTGATGTTTGGGACTTCACTAATCATTTACAATTTTGCCCTCTGGGATGCTTGAGCAGGGTTACTCCATGCCCTAAAAAAGCGTACCTCTGTTCTACTTCCGGAATACATTAACTTTAAATTATTATCTGAGTACATACATAGGCAGACAAGGCAAGATTTGAAAAATATGGTTATTGTTTGCATACATTTGGCCATTCTGTTTTGTACCATAATAAATACAAGGGAGCAAATATAAAGGTCCATCCTGAAAGAGAGAAAAGTGCTGAAGAATTAGTAAGAGTGGGTGGTGGCTAACACTGCAGAAAAAAGCTGCAGTAATAAAACAGTACTTAGCCTCATATGGAAGGAAGAGTTGTGATCCATGAATATTGCTTGCACAAATAGAATTGAAAAACTAGGACTGCAAGTGCTATGTGTCCATCTGTTAAATATAAGATGTAGCTTCCAACTATTCACTAAACATTTTGCTTTATGTTCTGTAAACAAACCAAGCAATACAAATACAATGAAATACTGTAGCCCTTTGAATACTATTATAGCTTATTGTAAGAGGCAGGTGCAGACGTACATACAAGGAGACAGTTTGGGGAAATTAAAACATGTCTTTATTTAGCCTGTACCTTTCAACAATGCACAGCAAACAAAAAAATACAAAAGAAACAAACACCTATCCCTGTGTAAGGGCTAACTTACTTCCCCAGTACCTATCTGCAAGACTGGGAGAAAAATCCCCTTACCAGCCTACCACCCCAAAGTCTCAAGCGGTACCTCAAAGCAGGTTGCCCTTCAGGTCAGTCCCTGCATCTGGTGTTGGGATGTCTTGATCTCAGCACAGCCTTTGTGCTCAAGACAGTATCTCCTCTGTCAGCACAATTGTGAATGTGATAAGGAGTGTCTGGGGCTGTCCCCTGCAGGGTTTTTTTTACCCACCGCTAATTACCCAGGTGGAGCTGGTTAATTGACTAGCTGCAATCAACCAGCTCTCTGCTGGATTTCTCAGACAACTAGAGGCTTTTATTTAAACAGGGATAAGTCCCTGTTACACATACATTCTGAATGAATTATTTTCTGAGACATACTTTTTCGTGACATTTCATTTAAACCCTTCCCAAAGTCTTTAATCTTGTTTCAGAAAATGTTACTTCCAGCATGATTTCTCTTTGTGTCTTGATGGGATTGAAAGACCCATTACTGATTACTACGTACATTCATACTGGAGCAGCAAACAGGAGATTGGCTGTTTGGCTGTTCTGTCGTATGGATTGGTCTCTGTGGCACAATTATGGAGAGAGGAAAGGCTTCAAATTCCATATTTGTTTTTATTCAGAGCTCATAAATAAATGATGAATCCATGCATTTATAACCTTGTGGTGACCAGGGATTGATTACAAACCCGACTGAACAAATATCTTTGGTAAAAGTGATTTGTCAGAGAGTTTCTAAAAAGTATATTGTCAGTATGAAAAATGAAAATTAAATAGAATGTGGGAAAAAAAATTTTTTTAACAGATTAGCTGAAATTGCACCTGTGACTGCTAAACTCATTTTAAAATACCCCCTTAGGCTGCGATCATACTGCTGGAGTGCGCGCGACCACGTGATATCATGCGCACATGGCGCGCACACAAACTGCGCTGGAGGCATCGGGATGTGTGGCCATGATGTTACGTGAGCAGTTCGCCCTCATTGGCTGAACCGCTCATGTGACGCGGCCGTCGCGTGGCAAGAACAATTTCAAATGTCTTTTCAAAAATCACACGTTGCGCGCGCGTGGTTGCACGCACTATGTGCGCTCTCATTGGACAACATTAATTTGTTTTGGTGGCATCGTGCGCATGCGCGCTACCACCATAATCCTGGCCTAATTCACAAAATCTCAGATCCTTTTAAATGACAGAAAGCAGACAGTCAGTGTGTCACTGCTGAATAATGGGACTAATGTGGGACAGTCAAGGTGGCATTATATAAATAATGGGACTAATGTGGGACAGTCAGGGTGGCATTATATAAATAATGGGACTAATGTGGGACAGTCAGGGTGGCATTATATAAATAATGGGATTAATGTGGGGCAGTCGGGGTGGCATTATATAAATAATGGGACTAATGTGGGACAGTCAGGGTGGCATTATATAAATAATGTGATTAATGTGGGACAGTCAGGGTGGCATTATATAAATAATGGGATTAATGTCGGGCAGTCGGGGTGGCATTATATAAATAATGGGATTAATGTCGGGCAGTCGGGGTGGCATTATATAAATAATGGGACTAATGTGGGACAGTCAGGGTGGCATTATATAAATAATGGGATTAATGTCGGGCAGTCGGGGTGGCATTATATAAATAATGGGACTAATGTGGGACAGTCAGGGTGGCATTATATAAATAATGGGATTAATGTCGGGCAGTCGGGGTGGCATTATATAAATAATGGGACTAATGTGGGACAGTCAGGGTGGCATTATATAAATAATGGGATTAATGTGGGGCAGTCGGGGTGGCATTATATAAATAATGGGACTAATGTGGGACAGTCAGGGTGGCATTATATAAATAATGGGACTAATGTGGGACAGTCAGGGTGGCATTATATAAATAATGTGATTAATGTAGGACAGTCAGGGTGGCATTATATAAATAATGGGACTAATGTGGAGCAGTCAGGGTGGCATTGTATAAATAATGTGACTAATGTGGGGCAGTCGGTTTGGCATTATATAAATAATGGGATTAATGTGGGACAGTCAGGGTGGCATTATATAAATAATGTGACTAATGTGGGATAGTCAGGGTGGCATTATATAAATAATGCAAATAATATAGTTATAATTATATTGTACTTTAAGGATGAATAATGAACCTTGGAAAAGACAATGTAATGCAGGAGCATACTTACCTCTCCATTTGGAGCTTTGATAGTCAAAACCAATCCTAAACCAGGAGCGGATGGAAGAAAGTCATGTTGATTTATATCCCATTGTTGAATTTTATAGCGACCTTAGCAAACAAAGTAAACATATTTTATTTATATAGAAATAATGAATATTTCATGCACAGAATTTATGCATATGTTTTAAAGTAGAAATCCACTCTGTTTCACTCATTTTTCCATTGTTTGGAGTGGGCGGTCTTCACCCTCGTCCTCCTCCCAATTGTCAAACTCTTTCTCCCTAACCTTTGTCCAACCCATGATAGGAGAAATGGCCATCATCAGAAAGCTGGTGGCAAGAGCAGTCACATTGACCTTAATCATTTGGTTCTTCAAGCTACCTGGTGGTTATTTTGGAAAATGGTGTACCCTCTCTTAAAAAATTACTGAGGAGTCTTTGATTATAGGAGTGCTGTACTGAAAAGGGGAGATTGCAGAATAGTGTACTTTACTTTGAGTATTAAATGTATCTTTTTACAAATTAATGCATAACGTTTTTTTTTATGAGGAGCTGTTTCCTTGATATGTAAGTATATTAATAGGACTTACATTTTGCATTGAAGTGCTTGTGATGATAGATCTCTTGCTTATCGCTGGGCTGGCCTTAGACTTTATGAGGCCCAAGGTGGCATTCTGCACTGGCAGCGGGGTCCCCATTGTAAAAAAAAAAAGTTAAGGGGACTTATCTTGACGAGCGGCTCTTCCCCGAGGCACTATGGCGTCATGTTGCCATAGCAATGCGATGCTACAGGAGGCGGACTGGAGAAGGTAAGACCCCCCTCTCAAAGAAAAAAAATCACACCTCTCAGTGAGAAGTAGTCCTGCCGGCCCATGAGCCCCGAACGCCGAGCTCCCTCCTCTCCCTCGTGTCTGCGCCGGGATCCAACTTCCGCCCGACCAAAGGGGGGAGCTGGAGGAGGGAGGACCCCATGCTCCTTCCTCCAGCTCTCCCCTCCAATCCGGTGGATCCCAGCGCCTAAAGGAGGAGAGAGGAGGTAGTGCAGGGGCCCCCAAAGGTGCGGGCCCAAGGCTGTTGTCTTAATCACTTTGCCCTAAGACCGGCCCTGCAACACCCTCTTTTGTTCAAGTCAGCTGCGGACTCATTACTTCGTAGATGGCGTGAATACGGAGCTGTTCAGAGTAGGCACATGTTCCTCTACCTTAACTCCCAGTATATAAATCCAGGCTCCTCAATATACAATCTCCCACCTACTGATGCAGTTAAGACATGGCACCTGATATTATTGTTTATTAAATAGTGTGCTCACATGATTATAATAATAGTTATAAAGTGCTATCATTACAATAGCATATCAATTTCAAGACTAACCTGGTACTTTAAGTTGCCCACAAACGTCAAATGGGGCAACCTATGCATTGGCAATTGTGGCTTCACAACCCACTTCAGATAAAGTTAATTAACCACTTGGTATTCAATGCTTTGCAAACTAAAACACTCCCTTTGTCTCTGTATGCACCCGAACACACTACTTAGGCTCAGATCCACAAAAGGGTGCTAAGCTTTAGCATGACTTGACTTCCGTTCCAATGAATGGGCGTGAAGGCATGCTGAAGCTTAGCACCATTTTGTGGATCTGGGGCTCAGTTTGTAAGCTCTTGTGGGCAATTCAAGCCCACAATGTCATATTGCCTTTGCAACTTGTTACAATGTGTTGTCAGTGTCCATTTCAATTTTAAAATATGTTCTACTGTGTATATCACAGCTTTGAAACACTGTAGTGCTCTAAACAAAGATAATCCATAGTAACATTGTAAACATAAAGGGGATATCAAAAATACACCAATTAAAACCATTGTATCGCCATGGCAAAGAAAACCCCTTTATAAGATTATATATGTATTATGCTTTTCAGGAATAACTGCATCATATTCACTATAGGGGAATGATGTGTGTACTGATATTGACGCTTATTACTTTAGTAAGAAGCAAGGTAATAGGGTGTATTCATTTCTGTTCACATAAGTGGAAGTTGATAAACTGTTAACGGTCTTGTACCCCTTTTATCACCATATTGAATTGAAGGAATTGTGTCTTGATGTTGGTATTTTAGTGTTGGTGGTGACTACAGTTTACATGTGACAGAAAGTTAAATAAATAACATTGCTTTCCACGCATGTACAGTACTGAGCTTTAATACTTCTAGACGGTGGGGCTTAGTATTGGAGGGGCTTCTGAAAATTTAGTTCGTCATTTTCTGCACCCTACTCCAACAATTATGAGGTTAACACTTCTTGTTTACTTGTATCTTAACGTCAATTTCTAATTTTGCTTTATGGTCATATCTACTGTACCATATGGTAAACTAAATAGAAAACAGAGCAAACATGTCTTAACTTACCAAAGTATATCTTAACCTAAATAAGTTTCATTAATTTGGGAACCAATAAAGCTGTATTGTTACAGACATCAAAGATCTGGAAAACCATGTATAATTGCTAACATGATAAGCAAGACGGCAGCAACAACATCTATGTTCTCTAAACCTAAGGACCTTATTCTATATCTGCAAAAGGGACAGTTTGGGCTGTTTGTGGTCAACAATCCCTGTCTTCAATGGGGATTTTCAGCCCAAAATATCCAGAGAAGCCGCTTCAGTAGAAATAGAATAAGGTCCTAAGTAGCACTTGTGAATATTTAACAAATCCCATACATACACTTCAACAGGCCAATGTGTAGGTATAGCCTACAAACATTCTCTCACACAGAAAATATCATCTGACGATCAATATCATACCTGTTATCAAAGTGTCAGATGGAATGTCTTCTATTAAGCATTTCTCCTCTCTTTCTCCTGTGTGAAAATACAAAGCATATGATAGAGACCAGCAGACGCTGAACAATAATATTAATTGCATGTTCATGGCTTTCATTGCTGCTTCTAAGAGAAAATATTGCCTTGTAAATGGTCAGAAATCTGCTCTTACAATGTGTTTTATGTGTGACATTGAGATATTGATTTTCATGGGAAAACACATCTGGTACCTTAATGCATGTCAATAATTGTTGCACATACCACAAATGTAGATTAAAAAAGGTAATAATTAAATGCTGGCTCAAAAATGGCCCTACAGTACGTCTGGCATTTTTCAATTTATATTTTTTGTTAATGTTTGCATCACTGTTATAGTTATTTTCCTATAACAGGTTAAATTAAGGATTTTTTTATGAAGGTGGAGCCCTCATTGAAAACAAAATACTTTTCTGCAGGAAATGTTTCTTAAACTAAAGACAATTTTAATTACTATGTTACAACTACTTATACGCATTAACTTTAGTACATTTAGCGGTTTCAAATTTTACAAACCGGACCATTTCAAACATACTGCTCGATATAAGGTAGTCACTACCACCATCCATTAATGTTTGGAATAAATCGTCTTCAAGTATCATCTAATTGCAGGCTGTGGTCCACCACTAAAGAGGCACTATATATATATATATATATATATATATATATATATATATATATATATATATATATATATAAAAGTGCACACCACTTAATGTGAATCCGATTTAAAAATGTATTGGTACAAAAAATAAAAAAACCTCAAGATGGGCACACTCACGAGTAGCTGGTAAATTCGCAGTGTGAGAATAAATCTCCAGGAAAATGAGAGCGAAGGAGGATCCAATAGCATCGGCAGTAAGTAGTATCCACTACTCACGTCCCTGCAGCAGCAGTAGATGTACGGTTGTAGCAGTCCCAGCGTGGAGTAAACACCACCATATTCGGGAAACAGCAGAAGTCGGACATATTAGATGCAGGGTTGCAGGAACCTCCACCAGACTGAAAATCTCTTGTGCATGACCGCAACCCGCAGGTAGGGGGCTGTCCCAATGTACGTTTCATCACAGGTACTGTGACTTCATCAGGGAGACCATAGGTGAGTGGTTGGGAGTCCTTAAATAGTCCATTCCCAAAATTGAGAATGGTGAAATTAATTGGTTTGTTGAGGCTTATCCTTCATTGAGTCAAGGACTGGGCACTAGACATGAGTACAGTAATAGTTGACATTTACACTTTTGTCTCTAATATAAACAGCCCTGTAGATCATTGAGGGAGACTGGTATAGTAGTTTGAGAAGCTGATAGCAGTACAATTACATGAGAGAATCTGCAGTGCAGGCCCATGTTAGGGAACTCATGCATTACTCTCCTTCAATTAGGGACTTGGACAGGTCTTAGTACTTGAAACACTAAAGTAATAAGGAACAGTGAACCTTAATTTATATTCAGTGGCACCTACTATAAAGACAGATACAAATAAAGACAATATGGAGTGTAACATACAACTTACATCCTGCATCTACTTCACTCTTAAGTATTTTATTAAATAGAGACAGGAGGCCAGACCACCTAAAGCACCCACACAGTCTTAGCCTACATTGAGCTTCAATAAGCTCAAAATACAGAGGTATATCATCAGTGGTGGATTTTTAAATCCACCACCCCAAGGCACTTTGCTGTCGCGACCGCCTCCTTGCTGCCGCCCCTCTTCTCCTTCTGAATCGTAGCGTCAAATGACGCCACGGACGTCAACAACATGATGGCGCACGGCATCGCATTGCCATGGTAGTGCAACGTTTTGACGTCTGAAGGAGAAGGAGGGTGGCAGCCAAGAGGCGAGACCGAGGACCGAGAGCGCGGCAAATAAACATTTTTTCACCACGATCCAGCTTGCCATCCTTCTATTGCTGTGCACCATGTCATCCCTCCCCCATAGGAGGACTTCCGGCAATTTCAGTATCTGTTTGCCAGACGACACAGTGAATATCTTTGTCAATGGCCGAGATGAGGCACAAATACTTAACAGTACAAATAATACTATTTTAATATTAATATGGTTTTATACACAAATATTTGTAATGTTCTGTGGCTGTTATAGGGATCACTTTAAGATCATACAACCTTGCATCAGGGAGATGAAAAATCTGTTACAAAGTAAGAACTTTTTAAAACATTAAAATTCACTGCAATGTTGCATTCACGTGTTAAAAAAAAAAAAAAAGCACTTGTTCTTATGTGAAACACATAATGTGTATTCCAGGGAGATGCATACGTACTTTGTGTGCTTTACATACTGTACATACTGGAAATGTTACACTGGGGAACAATGTATGCTTGTCACAGCTGGTTGAACAGTTGTCTATGTATGCGTCAGCACACATTTTAAAGATTTCCTTTTTTACTTACTTTTTAATCAGTAATGTTACCCGAGAGGATTGATTGTGTGGGTTTATCATCTCAAAAACTGTATTTGATGTACAGTAGATATGAATTGGGTGTTGTAAGAGATGTGTGCAGAGGTAAATTAATGGAGACCGATTTGGGTGAAATTAAAACATGGCTTTATTGAGCCTGTCTCTTTAAACACTGTACAGCATACAAAAACAAAATAAACAAACACCTACAGTACTCCACTTCGGAGACTAAATAGACAGTACATGCCCTAACTATCTGTGACTGGCTGGATAAGCCAGTTCCCAGTCCAAAAACATATAAGATATTTATCAGGGAGCAATATATAAGAAAGTCTTGTCTGATTGCTGGTCCGGCGTTTCTGGTTTCTCCAGATGCAGGCGTTTCAGTCCTGCTGCTCCCTGGAAGTCTCTTGTTAGCACACAGCCCTGTTATGTGCTTCAAGACTCTCTCCTCTGTCTTTGCTCTCCTGTGTCAGCACACTTGTGTGCTAAGGAGTGTTTCTTAGCAGTTTCCTACATGAGGCTTTTCTAGAGCTCTGATTAGCCAGGTGGAGCCTGGATAACTGACTGGTTGCAATTAACCAGCTTCCTGCTGGATTCCTCAGACAATTTAGAGGCAGTCTTATTTACACAGGGATAAGTCCCTGTTACAGGTATTGTATATTTCTGTCAAAAATGGTAAATGAGTTGCTACCTGGAATAGATCACATTAATATGCAAGGAGTAAGGACAATGAACAAACAAAGGTTGTTTACCCCCTCCCCCCACAACTTATTGTAAACAAGTGTTCATCTCCAATAACTTCAAACAACACCTGTGTGTTGTAACTAAAAAATATATACCAGGGATAAAAACATGCACATTCTGATCAGAGGTCAATCCTGGGAAAATCTCTGACCTGTCAGTTTTAAGCCATCCAATGATATTAGGACGCACACACATTAGTTAGCTTGATTATAGTTTCACAACCAATCGGAAACCTCCTACATGTTGTAAAACGGGTTTCGTACACTTAAAGTAGTGCTGTCACGATTGCTACGTTGCGTATCTAACGACTTATGTCATCACGTTCCCGCATCTTTTGCTGTGACACGTTCAAGCCCCTGCTTTTCCTGGAGTTGTAAGTGGTTGTCTGGGGACCAGGTGCATCAGGTACTTGCGGAAGTACATCTATGAACCCCCTGCCATTGGAAATGCAGTGTGGGGCATACTTTTACTTATTTCATTGTATGTTACTGAAGCTTGTTGTGTGTTTTCTAATATATTCGTTTGCAACTCACCTCCAGTGAACAGTGTCTTCTTGTCTCGGGATAAACATGTGTAACTGTGTTTTCAGTATTAGGCATACATATTTATACACTTATTTCCTTTGGTAATAGTTTTGCTACTGTAACGGTGTTTCCCCCACGACGTCACACAGCATCCCATTACCATTGCAATGTGGCATCATATGACGCCGCGTGGCCATTTTTAAAAGTGCTGCAGGAGAAAAACATGATTTTAAAGATCAAGACGGAGAAGACCGGGAGACGCCGGGGGAGACCACCGCAGGTAAGCAGTCGACAGCAGCCACAATGCAGTCGCCCTGGGCGACCGCATTTGTCGAGCTCTGTATATCAAATATATAAAGCACGGGCTCCATAGCATAAACCATTAAAAACTGGTTTAATGGCGAACAAAGTAAAAATGCAACTCACAAGGGTCGCTAGGACATGCGCTTGAGATAAACTGTAGCAAGGGCCATGCATAGAAGATGTTATAGCAATTATCGCGGGCTGGGACCTGACCCTCACGGACCTGCCAATGACGTAGTTCAACTTCTGGGTGCACGTTGACACAGGCGTCGCGTCAGTATTCCCCCGGAATAAGTGTGTGGACTCTACAGTTCCACCGCTCCTGGCTCAATGTAGTACCAGCTCCTTGTGAACAGACCTCAAATGGAAGGACATCTCTTTTGTATTAATTATGTTTTAAAGTAATTTTTATACCTAATATATTCCAAGCTTTATACCATAGGGTATACACATGGTTGCACCTCTCTTCAATGTGGCGCTGTAAATAATTTCTTTGTTTTATATATATACAGTATATATATCATTATCCTCTAACACCACTAAAGAACTATCAAATATGTAACTATTTGCAGTCTATAGTCCCTGTTTTTAAGAAAAACGATGCACTTAACACACACAAATCTGTTGTAACAAAAATGTGTCCGAAAATGTAAATGACTCTACAAAGCGTGCAACGCTTCAATCATAGCCCAAAGTAATACTTATTAAAGATTAGCTTTAATATATAAAAATACTGTACAGTGCTTAGGTTACAGAAAAAGATTATTAGAAGAACATACAGTTATAGTAAATGCAGACAGTTTCTTAAAATGAAGAATAAAGATAAGCAGAAATCCCTTTACCCTACAGTACATTACCACATGGCATTAGTTCTTCCCAGGGAGGTCCTGGCAGAGAAGAATGTTGAACATTCTCGTGGCGGATCCCAAAACACACCTCTGTTGAATTCTAATTGAATAACTCCATGGCAAGATTTATGTACTATTCTTCTCCCACTCAAAACAATATAAGCCCACCCCTGTCGTTAATCAACTTGACAACTTAAAAAAAACAAATAAAACCCTTCCTGTTCACTTTTTTAAAGCCTGCCTCAATATATAAAAGGCTTCATAACATTTGTTTCTATAATACTTAGACACATGCCATCTTAACTGTTGCGTCTATGTACTTAATATTCACATTTCAACATAAAATATAACCACATAATATCTAATTTTGCTGGAGAAATAGATATCAGTCTTTTACCCCTCCTAATCAAAATTAAATTTCCTGGCGGATAAGGTTAGGGTGATTTTTGTTATTTCGAATCTGGGAGGTAATGCATTGCCCTGGACGACTCCGTTGCTGTATGGAGATAACCGAGCGATTCGATACTATGCTCAGTTCATCAAAAATGTAGAAGAATGTTTGAAAGACGCTATGCTACTCAAACCAAGGACATAGAAATGTTAAATTTACATAATGGAATCAGGATTTGCTCACTTATGTGACCTACTTTAAACAACTTACGGTTGAAGTAAATTGGTCGGAAGATCGCTGATGGCATTTTTCAAACATGGGTTAAATGAGGAATTTAAGCATGCCCATGCCAAGGTGTTTCCCACTACCACTATAGTATCTGGTTTGGTTGATTTGACAATTCAACTAGCTCATCGATTGACTGAACGAAGGCACGAACGCCGGAGAATGGACGCTCGCCACGCACAAACTACTAGAATTACTACTAATAAAACCTCCAACCATCCGATAGGAACCCCTTCGCCTGCACTTATACAAATTGGGCTAGTAGGGGCCCACTATCCTCGGACAAGAAAAAATTAAAACAAAATGGAAACCTGTGTTTATATTGTGGGCAGAAAGGACATTATGTAGAGAATACTCGTGTCTAAAGGCGGGAAATTAGTTAGTTCATAGGTAGGTAGGAGTGCACCTCTATGTGTTAGTCCCATAGAAATCTACACTCCTAATCGGTAACCCTCTGTGGATACACTCTTTGTTACCTGCCATTTCTGTGGAATTACATGATCAGTTCGCTTATTAAGTACTAGCCCATTCTGGAGCATAAGGAAATTATATTGGTGTTCAATACACCAGGATCCACTTAATTCCCATGTTTCTAAAAGAAAACACGGAACCTATCAGATCAGTAGATGGATCATTATTAACATCTGGGGCTGTTAAGCATGAAACTATTATATAACCCATGAAGCTTTAGGACCACTCTGAGTACATTCGTTTTGATTTGATCAACGCACCACATTTCAAAGTGATTCTTGGCATTCTATGGCTAACTACACACAATTTGTCTATAGATTGTCATGCTCAGAAGATGTCCTTTCTGTCACGTCTTTGTCAGGAGAAATTTCTTCTAGGATCTTTCAGTTTGACGCTTAATAGAAATACTTCTTATACATCTTTAGAACGTTTTGTGGCTCACTCTAACCAGGAGCTACCTGAAGAATATTAGAACTTCAGGGATGTTTTTAATCCAGTGGACAGAAGTTTTGCTCCCTACATCGGTCTTATGATTGTCCCATCGACCTAATACATACCTCATGGAAAAATCTATTCCTTCTCCCCATAATGAAAACCTGGTGCTGAAAGAATATATAGATGAAAATCTACGGAAAGGTTTTATAAGGCATTCCACATCACTGGCAGTGGCACCACTGTTTTTTGTAAAAAAAAAAAAAAAAAAAAAGACAGGACACCTTCAGCCCTGTATTGACTATCGGGAACTTACCGAGATTACCATAAATAAACAATAACCTATCAATGCTTATCCTAGATCTTATTGACCACGTTCAAGATGCGTCTTGGTTTTCCAATTTGGAATTTAGAGAGGCGTGCAATCCACTAGGGACCTAGTGGCTAGAGCCTGGTGGAATCTCTGTTAACCCAGTTTGTTGGTTGAAGAGATCTCCATGTCTGTCTTGTGCGTATATCTTGTAACACTCTTCCAGAAGGATGGGATGGATTGCTATGGCATCCAGAGACAGTTTGCCGGTTTCTCGCAGGTAGGCCATGATCACTCGTCGGTGTTGGTTCCCACTCCCCAGCTCTCAGGGATTTGGGCATATAAGCACTTCACATCCATTGTGTGCGATTTGCCGGTGTTCAGTTGAGGTATCTCAGGCCGAACCTTCACTACTATGTCGCTCAGGCCGAACCTTCACTACTATGTCGATGGGGTAATTCTTATTGCTGAGTCCCCTCAGTTTCATGTGCTACACGGCTGCAAGGGCTGGTGTTGGAGATGTTGATTGTAGAATTCTCTGTACACAATGGTCACTTGTGACCCAGCAGTGCCGACGGATAGACACCGTCCACGATGACACGTGTGATGGCAGCTGGTCCTACCAGGCTATAAGTATCCAATGGTGGAGTTCCATCATTGAGGCTTGGCTCGGGAGGGTTTTTGGCAGGTACGGCAGGTGTTTCGGCTGTCTGGACCCTGCCGATCATTACGTTAGGATGGAAATTCCTAGTTGGAGTTTTTTAAATCTGGGCAATCCTTTCAAAAGTGGCCCTTCCTGGCACAGCTATAGCAGATGATGCCACTTGGATCCATGCGGTTCCGTAGGTAGGGGATGCTCTCCCGGACACCTTGAGCTTGGCCAGAGGCAACTTGGGCGGAGGATCCTCCTCAGTGCTCTAGGTTTCTTTGGACTTTGGAGCCGACGCTCCCTTGAGTCCACCCTTGGGGGGTGTTCTTTGGTCTTCGTGGGCATGTGAAAGCATGTTTATGATTCGTACCCTTTTACTAACCCCAAGAGCTCCTCAAAGGTAGGGGGAGACCCTTGTAATAGAGAACATCTAATCATGATCACTATGGGATGGGTGGGGATTGCCCCTCGAAGAAATTGTTTGCGTCGGTACTCATCCCCGCTTCCAGCTGGATCCTTTGAATGAAGATGGACAGGTCTTCCCCGTCCTTTTGTCTGAGGCCATAGTATTTGGACCACAGCTCGCTTTCGTCTTCGTCCTTTCCGTAGACACGCACCAGCAGATCGACGATCCGGTGGGCCGAGAGGTCGGCATCTTGATCGCATTGCATACTGACCATGGTTGATGCTGGAGGTCGGAGGCTCTCCATTATCCTCTGTCGCTTCACTGCTTCAGAGCAGGGCCATTCGTCAAGTACCTTGAGGGTGTGTTCCCTCCAGGAGTCAATACCTTCTTCTCCCATGGGAGTAGGAGTCGTCCCAGAGAAAGCCTTTAGTTTCCTATAGTTTTGTGCCTGGAAGGACGATAGTTAGAGCCTCCACTAACTGCGGTAGGGTCACGCCCAGTACAGAGCCGCCACTTGGTGAGCGACTATCGGTTCCAGGCCCTGGACTATGGACCGGCGTAGAACTTCTCGCCTGGCGGCTAGGGGGAGGTGACTGTGGTGGACTCCCGGCCCAGCTGGTGGCCCCTTGTGTGGTACTTGAGGTGAACATTACCCAGGTCTGTCCAGAGTGCTTGTGGCCACTGAAGGAATTGCAGTTTATTTTTTAAAAATATCCTGAATGCACCACAGGAGATGGAGGTTTTATATACAAAGTGACCAACATTTATGTATCTTTAAAAAAGACGTGAAGAATTGCTGGAATGGTCTCATGACAGCCCAATAGCAGGTCAACCAAGAGTACAGAAGACTCTCAAGATCATTCAGAGTTTGTTCTGGTCTCGTATGAAGAATGAGGTGGAGGAATATGTAGAACGTTGTGTAATATGTGCTCAGGTGAAAACATTGTGACAGAAACCATACAGACTCCTTTGTCCTTTGCGTCCTTTGCCCGTGTTAGCTAAGCCCTGGCAAAGACCGTCTATGGACTTTATCATTGGTTTTCTGACGCCCCATAAGAGTTCCGTAATCTGAGTCATTATAGACATATTTAAAAATACTTGGACACTTTGTAGCCCTACCCAGCCTTCCCTCTGCTCCTATCTTGGTCTCTGTCTTTCTTCTTGTGTACCAGCTTCACAGATTACAAGTGAGCATCGTCACGTATTGTGGACTTCAATCTATGGCTTGTTTCTGGAAGGCACTGTTAGGAATCTGATTTCTCAGCGCCGTGCGTGCAACACACAGACTACCCTCAGGGAGACTCAGGGCGCGCAGCGCAAACTCCGCTTACCTGCCTCCACGGGCCGTCAGCTCCTCCGTCCCGCACGCACACGTGTGTCCTCCTCCAATGCTGGTCACGTGCACACGCAGCTTACAGAGCGCACGCCCAGCATCCACTCTTCTACTTCCACTCCTGCAATGAGGCTCCGCCCCCGTACACAGCACGGGTGTAATCAGAGTGCTACCAGTGCTCACCTGGGTTGTATCAGCCACACCTATCCAGAGAGGCTCCCCGCAGTCCTCTTGACCCGCCCCCATCCCTGATTGGTCAGCCCAGCCTTATCTAGCATCTCTGAGCCCTCAATCATCGCTCGATATACAGTAGTCTCTGTATGGAAGTGTTTGGTGTACTCTCTGTTACTACAGGTTTTGACACGGCTTGTACGACTACCCCCTTTGGCTCTCGACTTCGGCTCTCCTTGAACTACGTATTCTCTGGCATCCCACGATCACGGCTTGGACTTCAACCTTCCTCATCTCTCCGCTCCCTGACCTCGGCAAGGCAATCACTATTCTTCTCTTATACCCGGTACCGGCAAGTATTGTCTACGTTACTTATATCTGGCCTGGCAACGCTTAACACCACACTACGGACTCGCTCCCTTTGCTGCGGGTGCATGTATCCCTACTTCCCCCTTCGGCACAGGGGACGGGTCTGGTCTGCGGGCAGCACCGGCGTAACAGGCACTTACCTTTGGTTTTAGAATTCAATTGCGTTATTCCTCAGCATTTCACCTACAGAAGGATGGGAAAACCGAACAAATCAATCAGATTTTCGAGATGTATCTTTGTAGTTATGTGAACTACACACAGTAAAATTGGGTGAATCTCTTACCATTGCCAGAATTTGCCTACAACAATCACATCCATTCCTCCACCGGAGTTTCCCCTTTTTTTTGTACCACTGGTAGGCATCCCAAGATGCTCCCAGTGGCTTTGGCTACTTTAGATATGACCAACAACGTACCCGCGGCATGGAACATGGCACGCCGCCTAATCCAGATCCAGTAGAAAGTAGCCCAGAGGCTATTTCTCACTAAACAGACATATAAACAATATGCGGACTGAAAACAAAGACCTGCACCAAGGTACGTGGTGCAAGATCGGGTCTGTGGGCCCATTTCCACCTGTATGAATTATTAATCCAGTGGCAGTGGAGTTGCCGTGATGCTGAAGAGTACATCCAGTCTTCCTTGTTGTGTTGCAGAAAAAAAGCCAGTTCAGCTCACATTCCTCAAAAAGGACCTCCCAAGGTAACTGAAGATGGTACCAGGGAATATGAAGTTGGAATATGAAGTTGGCCATATACGTCAAAAGGGAGAATCGTTTGTGGGAACCCGCCACCAATATGCATGCTCCAAGGTTGATTTGACAATTCCACGCAGCCCTTCCAGGGGAAACGTACTATCATGTCCCGACTGCTTCTCAGCAAAGAATTTCGCTTGTCCTCCCAAGACTAAAAACTTTTGGTCCACTCCTGTTCTTCTAGTTTTAGCGATGGCTCTCAGCTCAGTCACTTCCTGGTTTTAAGCACTGTTTAAACAAAGAAGTGGCTCACTCCTTTGCTGCTGCAACAGTCGTTGTGTTTTGCCTGCTTTCCTTGTTCTGCTGTTTACTAGTATCTCCTCTACATTTGAATGTCCCGGTCACGTGACGCGGGAGATTTAAACAAAGCATGGGGCTACCAGCACCCCATACCGGGGCCTCTAACTCAGGAATCAGGGGGTCTCCAGACCTGAAATGAATGCGGTTCAGCTCCAGATACCCTCTGTTTCAATACTCTGTTATTAACATTTATATAAAAACAGCTTCATTACATTAGCAGTTAGCCGCTAAGGTAATGAGGGGGTTAAACCTGAGCACCTGGTTTCTTGGGGTACAGGGGGTGGGTGAAGGAGGTAGTTGCCCAAGGGTGGGTGGTTAGGCCTGCTGGGAAGGTTGCGGGAGGAGTTAAGCCCTTCACTACCATAGCAATGGTAACCGCTATGATAATGAAGGGGTTAACAATTCCCTCTACCCACCTGAGAGGCCTAACCATCCAGCTTGGGGCAACTATCCCCTTCACCCAATCCCTCTACCCCCAAGATACATTAAAATACAACAACCCTACTACCTACCTCCTCTACCCCCAACAACCCCCCCACCCCAACACATACAGTACAGGTTTGGGGAAAATAACTATTATCCAGATATGGACAATAGCTTATTTTCTCATTAAAAATAAAACATTACCCAGCCAGCATAAAGTAAATAAAAGTTCTACTTAACCCTGCCAGAATGAAGGCCGTCCTCATCACCGTCCTCTGCATCTTGTCTTCTGGGGGCAGCAACATTACAATAAAAAAACAAACTAATGGCCACTAACCCTTTAATCACCTTAGCGGTTAGTAACCCCTAAAGTAATTAAGGGGTTGACACCCCTTTTCTCCTGCTACCCACCTGGGAGGCCTAACCACCCTCCCCAGGGCAACTACGCAAACCCCCTCCCCCTCCACCCATTGATTGACACAGTGGTACACCATGCCCCTATAATATGACCATGGTTTGCCAATATGGCAATGATTGGGCAATCTAAAAAAAAACAGGAACAAAATAAAACATATGACATTTAAATAAGAAAAGCATTTCACAATAAAGCCTTTGATTGTGACTGTGGTAAAAACCATACCCACAACATAAGGGCATGGATTGCCACACTGACAATGAATGGGCAACCTAAAAAAACATAACACAAAATACAATACATAACAATTAAATTAAAACAAGCATTTGCCAAAAAATGTATTGCTCGTCACTGTATTTAACTATAACCCGAAAGGGGCATAGATAAACAAATTGGCAGTCAATGGGCATCCTAAAAAAATATATGCAATGAACTAAAATACAATCAATGTTTTTCTTACCTTTTGATGTCTTCACCCTCCGATTCCGAGTCCATCAGCAACTTCTTAACCCTCAACCCTTTACTATCCTTTCTTTAAAATGATATCATCAGAAAAAAATGGGTGTCATCACATGGTACTCCAACCAATCAGTTAGGGAGATATACCATGTGAGGAATGGTTGGAGTGCCATGTGACAGCTTACATTTTGGTGGGTAGCGGGAGGGGTTAAGCGCTATGTAATGAAGGGGTTAACTCCTACCGTAACCCTCCCGCAAGGCCTAAACACCCACCACGGGCTAAATACCAAGTCCCCCCCCCCCCCAATACCCACAATAAACCAGCCACTGGTATTTAACCAATTAATTACCTTAACGGTTAGCCGCTAAGTTAATGAAGTTGCTTGTAAATTTATTTTTATTACTTTGGATTGAAGCAGGGGGGCTCCGGAGCAGATATTAATACGTGTCAGCTCCAGAGACTCCCGGATTCAATTCGATTAAATAAAATTACATTTTTTCCTACCAGTTTCCTACAAGTCCTACCGCAAATCCCATCCTGCCACCCTTAGGGTGGCGAGATTAAATTTGCAGTAGCTTGCTAGGTGAGAGCCTCAATGTTCTCATCGGAGCTACTAGAATAGGGTGATTTTCTCAAAAATGCGAGTTGGCGCTCTTTTGGACCTCTCACTCGGTGTGTTTGAGCAGCAGCGCTACCGCTCGGGGAGATGCACTTCCCAAACAAGTTTGGCAGATCATCAGAGCTTTCTGAATTGTAACCTTGCCAAATCGTACGGGAAGTGCTCAAAAAGCTTGATGAGTTAGTTATCGAAGTTACAGTACTAGAATAGGCCCCTATGACTGTTGCAATAGCCTCAGAATACATTGAATTTAGCTTACCTACACCCTGGTATCACCAATTGTATGTTCAAAGAACTACGATAGTCGTACATATGAAATGCACATAAAGAAGGAACCCTATCAAATTTTTGACATCTCTCTATATACTATTATGTACACAGTCTGTATATACTTACAGATGTAGTAGGCATTATTGTATCAGCTGGAAACATGCCAGCGGGAGCAATAATGCATTAGTCTCGCCCCTTTTTTGTGGGGGGCAAATTTATTTTCAATGGCAGCTGTTCCTGAAATCGCGTTGTGCTACATCTGTACTATTTTTTTGGTGAAAATCTTTCCTCTTTTCCTGTTGAAAGTTACCACAACCTTCCACAAATTTACGTTTCCATTTAAAACAAATGTAATTTATTCCACCATATGGAATAATGTGTAATTGTATGAACAAAATTAGACTGTAAGCTCCTCGGGGCAGGGACTCCTCTTCCTTAATGTTACATTTATGTCTAAAGCGCTTATACCCATGATCTGTTATTTATATTATCTGTTATTTATTTGATTACCACGTGTATTACTACTGTGAAGCGCTATGTACATTAATGGCGCTATATAAATAAAGACATACAATACAATACAATACAATAAAATATTTTGTACAGTAGGCACTAACAAAACCTGCTCTACTAGTTGTCACAGGAGACCGGGCATTTACACCTTTTTATCTGGATCATACATTGAGCAAAACAAGATAAGTGAAATAAATTGTGAACACAATGGAACACAAACTACGTAAGATAGACACATTTACTTGGGACCTAGGGCAAAAAACTAGACTTTCCTCTTTCCTCCGCAGGTGCTGAAATCACTTCACTGGTAGTTAGCTCTGATCATCTTGGAACTAAATTCGGCATGTAATCTTAGCCGCAACCGCTACGTTCAATTTGTTAAACCTGGCCGCAAAAAAACTGGACTTAGAAAATATTTCACCTCGGATTTCTGACGCCGGTGTCTTTGCTATTTCTTTCGGAGCATCGTTTGGTCATTTCAAATTTGCCGCTGTTGTTCTGGCAGTTAGAATCTGATGACCGGATTGCCTGATGGATTCTTATAGTATTTCTGAGTTAATTCATGAAATACTCCAGCCAATCCCAGCGTGGGAACTTTCCTACCAGCTAATTAGAGCGATGCCAGTCTTCTGAAGCCGGGCAAGCGGATCTTCTGAATCAGCCAAGGGCATGCGCAAGATTGCCACCTCTGCCAGTTGGTATGCAGAAGTCACCCACTTGTTTATGCTCCTCTAGTCTGCTGGGGCAAATGGTAGTCCCAAGGACTTCCATTCATCCCAGGATGTGTGTACTTGAGTAAACCTCATGCCCAAATGTTCTTCACACCTGGCAACCTCTGGTGGCTTTCATGTCCGATGTCTGGGTAAACTCGCTTGCACCAAGCTGGTAGCCCAGTGACTCACTCAGAACATCGGTCCGGAAAGACCCAGCTCATTATACTGTGCACAGGCATATATGTAAATATACACTTTGAATAATATCCTAAGTTTTGCTGGTATGGGGAATAGAATTAAAAAAAAACTGCACTTTATTTCTTATTAGCCATATTCCCCACACACTATAAACTAGACTTGGACTTTTAAAACTCCTCGCAACCTTATGTATGGTTGGAGTACCTCAGAACCTCTATGCAGGTTCTGGGTGACCTGGGCATTAACTGGGTATCCCCCTTATCCTATTGACCCTTTGACAAGTTCAGGGACACCTCACATCCCTATGCCTCATTTACCTTTCTGGTCTGTGCTGAAGCAGGGAATCCTAGCGGTGAGTCGCGCAAGCATTTTCAAGGGGATATTTTGCTGGAGCAATGTGCCCATATGTATCCGGGAATCCGTTCTGAGTGCCGGGTACATTTTTGAGATATCCAGCAACTATGGACCCCGACTACCTAGGCACATTCTGACAACACTTTCTCCGTAAAACCCCCCTTGAAACTCATAGCCCAGCAATCTCTGCTTGCTGGCACTCCTGGAAAGGTAAAAACACATAAAGTCTTTATTGTCACATAATTTTACAGAATACACGTAGAATCACTGGGCTCAAGAGCTGACACTCCCGAACCCTAATATATGGATCAGAGGTAACCAAATGGGCTTAACCTTTATTGTGAGCCTGGTTACCCCCTCACCGTCACACTAGTATATATGTATAAAAACAGAGGGATAAACATTACAAAAACGTGTCACAGGCTGTGCTCATCACAAGATGAGGATACCAGCTGCAATTAGAACATGCAGAACTATGCAGAATAAAGCCATACTTAAGCCTATGTTTTTCACAAACTCCTCTCTGCTTCAAGAGATAAACATAGCCACATACACAGCATGAATCCTGTAATAAATCCTAATAATGGCATTCCCTCGTGCTCCTTGTAGAGTATTTACACACACTTACAAGCATCCTTAAAGATAGGCTACACCCATATGAAGATAAACTGTTTTCATGAAAGATTATACCTATATGTGTTTAAAAGATCAAGAAATGTTTAAATAGAATTTTCACATATTCTAACACCTTTCATTTGATAACCTTTGCGAGATAACTGTTGTCTCATGGTATTGTTACTTATGCTGAAATGAAAATGGCTAATCTCCGAGACTTGTTCAATAGTCCAAGAAAGGCTCAAACATAAAATGCGTATTGGTACATTTGAAAACTTCTGTTTGAGCTCTTTTGAAACCTGTTAAATGCATTGGTGGGGGAATGTATCAGAATCCACAGAAGACACATTGGAATCTACGTATAAATGTCGACCCAGCTGTGTAACTGATGGGGGGAAAAAAGCACAAGGTTTATTAAAGAAAATTAATATCATTGAAGGCAACGGAATTGTTTCCCTTGATAAATCTGGTTCAATTCCTTTATCCTAGTTTTGTAGCCAGTAAACATTGATAAATAAATGGATTGAATAGATAGAATAGCTAGAATAGATAGATTAAAATATATGAATAGAAAATCATTAATAACTTGATCTTTTTAAATTGCTGAAAATGACACTGCTTGGGACATGCTCCAGGAAAAACCCTGCAAATAAATATCAACATTTACCCATTTCTCAGTTCAGCTGCAAATATTTACACACAGGCCAGTTTCCTTTATTTTGTACAGCGTCCCCCTGTGGGACATAGTATCAAACACAATTTTATAAGATTGCCTCTTCTTCATTTCCTTGATCTAATTCCTACTTGCTTCTACTCACTATGGAAATGAGGCTATGGAGGTTAATCATTAAACGGTGATAGTCCCTATTGGAGCACTATGGCACAGAAACTCCTATGAAAGTCAACAGGAGCTTCTGTGCACTAGTTTCTTGATTGGCAGGATCGCAATTTCCCACTTAGGGGATAGAACTAAACAGTCCTTAGGGGAGTTTTGCCTGTTACCTTTCTACACTATAATCTTCATGCACGTTCCAACAACTTTCTGCTGTCATTTATGGCAGTGGTTCTTAAATTGTGGTCCCTGGATAACCAGTGGTTCACAGGACTTCAATGTTGGTTCTCAAAGCCTTTTAATTGATGGAACACTCCTGAGAGAGCTGCTTGATGACTGCCCATTTTCTAGGGCAGTACCTTCACCCTTTATTTTAATTATACTATTTGCCTTATCACACACATTGAAGGCTCCTATAGCCTATGTCACATTTTGCTGACAGTTTTTGACATTTCCTTTATAATGTGTGTGATGGTTTTTTATACAGTATTTATTTGTTTTTCATATTAAATCAAGGGTACTAGCGTACACTATTGTGGTGTTTGTGTGCTCTTGTGTCTCCCTTGTCTCTATCACTACTAAAGGCAGATATTTAGACTTGTTGAATATATATTTGTAGCACCTTCCCCCCCCCCCCCTCCTACAGGAGATTTGTTATATACAGGGTGTGCTCTGGTGCTGTGTGGTCTTCCAGGAGGTCTGAGGGCGCTGCTTGGTGTAATTGGGAGCAGCAACAGGGCAGGGTTTTCTTCTGGTGCAGCGCCTCCATCCTACGAGGGTCCTAGCAGAGACAGGATGGGTCCCCACAGGCACATACTTTCTCCAGCAAGACACTGAGACTCTTGATGGTACAACTGGTCTTTATTGATTGTATTCAGTCATCCTCCACAGTCCCAGGAGCAGGCCCCAGAGGCTTGAGGCCCCAAGAGCCCCTCCTTAGCTCCCTCACCCCCTGATGGTGCAAGGGGAATCCCTCCCACTGCACTGAGGGAGGGAAAACACACACAGCCATAATTTGGTGGAGTGCCAGCTTTTATACACGGGGAGGGGCTTGTAACCCTGCCCCATACCAGGGCAGGTCCAGGTGACAGGCATCACACCATCTGCATGTGGCCCAGTCAGTACCTTCCCCAGGTATGACACTCCAAACTGCTGGTAGGCCTGCCACTGGATATGACAACATTGTAGCTATCCAGGCTGCAGCTACAGGCTAGGCCCTGTGCAAGAGTTTAACCCCAACACTGCCTGTTCCTATCAGAACTTATAATGTTGAGGCCAGTGGAAAGGCTATTGCCATGGGCACTAGGCTACATATGATATATATATATAACAATGAAAAGAATAAGAAAAGCGTCCCAACTCAGCACTCAAGTATACTCAGAACAAATATCAAAGAAAATTATGATTTATTTAACAGCACAAATAATCAAACATAAAATACAAAAATTATTAAAACAAACCCTGACATCCTCCTGTGATAGAATATGTATCAGACAGGGGAAATCCCCTATGAAGACACTGATGGACCCCTAATACCCAAGGCAAGGGAAAAAACCTATAAGCACAAAATATATGTAGAACAAGGGGTTAACAATAACCCCTTGAACCTACAAGGCCGGCCTCACTCCTAGTAAATATAAAACCACACAGCAAGCATAGATAACACATGCACCAAATTGCCTAATACATGCTGATGTCAAATACATATATTATATACATACACCGTATATGCAGTTGGTATAATAAAGGCAAACCAGGCACAGTACCAAAAAGAGACTGTTAGTATGGGATCAACAATGGTTAACAGTTCACATCAGTTACCATAGTCCATGAGACCAACCATGCCACACTGGGGGGGCCCCCTGATGAAGCGAGGGTGAAACACGTGTTGGGGCGTTTGTTTTTCCCTGACTCCCCTGCGGATGGACCCCTCAGTTGGAAGATATTTATCCTTTGGACATTTTACTATCACAGTGTGGCATGGATGGTCTCATGGACTATGGTAACTGATGTGAACTGTTAACCATTGTTGATCCTATACTAACAGTCTCTTTTTGGTACTGTGCCTGGTTTGCCTTGATTATACCAACTGCATATACGGTGTATGTATATAATATATGTATTTGACATCAGCATGTATTAGGCAATTTGGTGCATGTGTTATCTATGCTTGCTGTGTGGTTTTATATTTACTAGGGGTGAGGCCGGCCTTGTAGGTTCAAGGGGTTATTGTTAACCCCTTGTTCTACATACTGTATATTTTGTGCTTATAGGTTTTTTCCCTTGCCTTGGGTATTAGGGGTCCATCATTATCTTCATAGGGGATTTCCCCTGTCTGATACATATTCTATCACAGGAGGATGTCAGGGTTTGTTTTAATAATTTTTGTATTTTATATTTGATTATTTGTGCTGTTAAATAAATCATAATTTTCTTTGATATTTGTTCTGATTATACTTGAGTGCTGAGTTGGGACGCTTTTCTTTTTCTTTTCATTGTTATATTACTTCTAGTCTCTAGCACCGTTAGTGGTTATAATATTACTAATTTAAGTACTCATTATTTGCTTAGTCTGTTGCAGGCAGTTTGTCTTGTTGTAATATATATATATATATATATTATATAAAAAAAAAACAGGGATAAGTGTAAGCAGGGTGTTCTTCAAGCCATCATAAATACTAAAGTTATAAAAAAAAGTTTAATATGCTTTTGCTGTTCCCATGTGTCTGGGTCACTGCAGGGGTCAAATCATACAATTAAACAGTCTGTATTGACATATCTATTAAAGATGGAAACATTGTATTCTCTCAGCAGGAACATCAGTAGAAAACAATATGAAACGGTTCTAAATGACTATAGCCTGTTCACTCCTGATAACTCAAAATGGAAAAATCACCCTTTAAGGCATAAGAACATTTCTGATGTCAACTTACAGCATCTTATAAATAAGATGCACTTCAGGTTCTAAAGAAAACAATAGGGAGAATAATTTTTATATTTGAAAAGTCATTGCCTTGGGACATTTCTCCTGGTGAGAACTCTTCGTGGTGCATATATAATCCTAACGTGAAATTCTGGGGGAGGGTGAAATAGTAATTCAACTATTGCAGTGTCCACCGTGTATAAATGGCAGACCCCTTTATACCATTGTAAATTTACCATAAAACAAGTCCATCCAATTATTTCACTCATGTTCTTCTCTAAAATCATCATCAACAGGTTAATTGCAGTCAGGATTGAGTTTGTAGTTGTGGTATGAATAAAAAAAGGCATTGTGGAGAACGGTCATTTCGTAGTGAGGTTTTCCTAGTGAGTACGAGGCTGGATTGGCGTTATCATTCTTAACTTTCTTACTTTTAACATTCCTGTTAATGTGACTTGAAAGAATAAAAGAAAAAAAGACAACTTCTAGTGCATTTTTTTTGTGTGCAAAATAATCATGAACTCTGCAATATAAATGGCAGAAAACCAATAAATTAAAATCAACCTTTATTTGGAACATTTTGTCAGTCTATGTGAGCACATCTATATACAGTATACAGTTAAATAAAGTCCAAATGCATGGGAAATGTGTAGATTAGTGAGATGCTGGAAATGTCCTGAATTCTGCCACAAGGGGATGCTATTGTACATGAATTTGTGAAACCTGGAAAAATAAATGTTGGCCAAATTGCAAGAACAGCCTGGAAACAAAGTCAGTATGGCAAAAAAATAAAAAAAATTCACCTATTAGACAATATATAATAGTAATCGTCACATACCTGAACTATATGGTATATTGTCTTAGATGTCATTTTAAACTAGTAAATGCACCCTACTTTTAAATTAAGTTATAATCTAGCATTAGCTCTTTATTCTCAAATTATACGCAATTTTCTGGTTCACATTCTTTTTCTTCTTCCAGGGTTGGACAAGCAGTTCCATTGTTGGCCGGTTTCAGACGAACATATCGAGTTCTGCTTTTAACTCCAGTGTTCCCACAGCTACCTTTGCAGAGTCCCCAGGATGACCATACAGAGACCTCGCAATCTAGTGGTGTTTCTAAAGAGAGAAAAAAAGGAAGAGTAAATACAGTAGAAATAAGAATAATATTTTCTGTGTGTAAAGCGTTTCTGTGCAGACAGTATTTTTCAGGTATAGTATAAGCCCCCTATCCAAAGATCTTACAATCAAATTTTTAGGTGAGTGCAATATAGTAAAATTAAGTGACTTGCAAAAGGAACTGACAATGGGAATTAAACCAGATTCATCCTCTTTAAATGTAGGGACTTTATCAATGTACTATTCTTTGTTTCTTAATGTAGTGATGTTGCTAGAAAAGTGTAATGCATCAAACTATTATGTATGTGTGTGATCATAGTGTGAGCTGTACATGATAGCTATGGATTATGAAGTAACAAACTTTACTTGGGATGAGAGCTTTGACCTTATATCTGCGCCTCATACTGTAACACAGATTTGGGGTCATCTGGTCAAACAAGGGTGAATATTGAAAGTCTGACTTTAAACAGAGCGACATGCAGAACGTTTATTTATTATCTGTAAAAGGGAACATATACCTTTATAAAAAAAAGTTAATGACAAAACAAGCAATATATTATATATATATATATATATATATATATATATATATATATATATATATATATATATATATATATATACAGATAGAGCACAGCTGGCACTCCAAGCTAAAGCGTCAAATCATCAGGTGCATGTTCCATAAGACAAGTATATGCAACAGATTGCCTTCCTAGCAGGGAAAGCAAAGAAACAGCACTCAGTAGTATGTAGCAAAAAGATTGTATTCAAACATGACAGCACATGTGTAAACCAACGTTTCGGTCCACTAAGGGCCTTCTTCAGGGAGGTGCACAATATTACAGTAGGTCATCAGAAGGGCCTAAGACCTAATATTTAGTGCAAGATTGACTTTTAATATATATCCTTATTTGCTAAAGTACTGAGGACTGCTTCAGTTATTATCTATACCGACGGAGTTTCACTGACGTCCCAATCTCACTGCCATCATGAGATTGGGCAGAGTCACAGGAGGAGAAGGAGATCAGAAGCTGCTGCAGCTCTGTTTGTACTCCTGTGATGTTCCTCGTGGATTCCTGATTCCGAAGCAAGTCCCACATAGCAAAGATAGGCTTTTTATCCTGACATGCCTGATTTTACTGCTACATTGGAAGCAGCTGTCTCTCTTGCGCTATATTTGCAAATGCAGATTTACTTCACCATATTGGCATCTTCTTTCTTCCTAGGTGTGGACACTTTTTATTGGATTTGATATTCTATGTCCCCTGGCTGTAGTCATATTCAGACTACATTGTTTCAATCATTGTGTTGCATATATATATATATATATATATATGCAAATATAGCTGTATGCTCATCTGCATGTCTTAGGCAGGTCTGCAACCCCACCTTTCCCCATTATCACCCAGCATACAGCACTTCCACTGCAGCAAGGGATTCTGGGAAATGACATGCAAATGTGCACACAGTGTCACTTTTTGCCTCAATAACCATTTTTAACATGGTTCCCTATAGGCTTAAGCTTGCTGCATGGTCACAGCTTTGAGCACAGCCAGGGTTAAGGTGCATACCCAGAAAACCACCCACTGACAGCTGTTTCAACCTTGATGGGTCTCATCAGTGTGGGGTTGATTTTACTGGGAATGCAAGAGAGGCTTATGGGATAGGCTAAACCATAATACTGAGTTAAGTTATGGTGAGTAAAAAAAGTGACAAAAACCCTCCACAGGAAAGCAAATATGCAAATATAGCTGTAGGCTCATCTGCATGTCTTAGGCAGGTCTGCAACCCCACCTTTCCCCATTATCACCCAGCATACAGCACTTCCACTGCAGCAAGGGATTCTGGGAAATGACATGCAAATGTGCACACATATATATTGGTTTTAATGCTTAATCATTCCCTTGTTCAATAACATCTATATTGAGTGAAAAAAGCTCAGTTTACCTGAGATAATCTCTTCTATCTCGTTTCCTTTAGTGGTGGGATTTGATGCTGGGTCAGGAAGAGACACATGCTTGCCTTTAAGTTTAGTGAACGTTACTTTTGCAATAGGCGGCAGACGTTTTAGCCTGGGATAAAAGAATGAGTTTGCAGGATGACTTGGTGAAGAAGAAGTTATCTGTGGAAGACAAAAACATTTCACATATTTTAATATTTGTATTGTTGGCCTAATCTTACCATTTGACACAAATAGTTATTAGCTGTATTGTAATTATATTGTCATGTCGTACAAATGTTAAAGAGCTGCATACCTGGTTGGCGCTATAAAAATACAAATATAAATGCATACATATATGAATATGGTAAAAATATACCGGCAGTACTATTGCCAGACCCACAGAGAATTGGGTAAAAATGTAAGCAAGTGGGAAAAATTTGACATTTGCGGCTTGTGAAAAAGTGGCAAAGATATGACTTAGGCAAAAGCCTATGGTGGTGAATATCTCACGTACCTGTAAGCACACAGGCATCAAGGGCCAATACAGGCTATTGCATCCATTCTGGTGTTAACTCCCACTTAAAATCAATGGGAGTTAACACTGGCCTTGGTGCAACAATCCTTGACAACACGTGGTCCCCTGTACCCATTTTTCCAACTCTATCTGTCCGTGATTTGATTGTATAACCCCTGTTCTTTTAATGTAACCATGTATTTTTTTTTATAACTCTGTGCCCAGGACATACTTGAAAACGAGAGGTAACTCTCAATGCATTACTTCCTGGTAAAACATTTTTATACATAAATACATGTGCACCTTAAATAGCATTTCTGACCCCAACGTTCACTAAAATGTTGACATTTATTTGCAAATATTAGTGATGATTGCATGTTTTGCATAAGCATTAAAAAAAAACCAAGAAGCACAACACTGTGTGACTCTGCAAATCGACGAATAGCTGACGCTGAAATGTCGTGCCGATCACACATCTAAAAAGTACTGATATACAACACACAATGAAAATACGTGAGGCATGTGAAATGGGAATTATATTTTCCAAAAAGGTAGAATAGTAACTAAATGACTTGCTTTATTTGGTGTTAGGAGGACAAATGCTGGAAGCCAGAGATGAGGATTAGCAAAGAAATGAAGGATCGTGGCAGCTGCAAGTGGTTGACAAGGCAAAATAAAAAAAGTCCACCTTTGGCACTTGGGATTTTTGGGCCATTGTCAAAAGAGGCAAGAAAAGAGACGTGAAAGAGAACGGGTCTTGGCCGGCCAGTCATCAGCTCTCTTTTTTGTGCTTCACGCTTCTGTCCCTCCTCCTTGCTTTTAAAATTCTTTTTTTAATGTAACCAATAAAAAAGCCTAATTTGGCCAAGAGGCAGCCAGTATTGTGATGTCAGTTTTGGAACTGGAAGTATCAGAACCATATCCTCTAACATTTAGTAGATGAACTGAGGCTAACATTTGTCTATTACACTTCCACAACCTTAGTATATACACCCCACATATATACACCCATCATCCATCATACCCCTCATATACATGTAGCCCTGTTTCCTTCTGAATACAGTATAACTACCAATGCTGTATAACCTGTTGGCTCACAGGGCCTAAGCCTCTGCCACGGAGAGCCTGGGGCAATATATATATAGGAATAATCTCTTACCAAGTGCAGCGCCTCCAGCTGCGATGGCTCCCAGCAGAGCGGGAGTTGTTCCTCACAGGACAATAATACAGAAACAGTAGCTTTATTAGCGGTAACCATAACCATGCATATCATTCCAGTAAATGTTACTCTTCAAGGAGACACAATAACTAACGTGTCTCACAGGACGCGACCCTTCACCGTGTTCCCACACCGTGTCCAATACATCACACTATAAACCCCCCCCCCAAGGTGAGTGTATGTGTGTGACTGCGCAGCCACTAGTATGAATGATGTTATAGTTGGTGCACTTAAAGAATGTTACCGCGCTCGGGCCCGCAAACAGACTTCACAAAGGATCCGACGATGCGGAGCTGCCGGTGATACCTTCTGGGGCGATCCCACCCGGATGGCTGATGATATGCCTGAAGAGGTCTGATCCCAAACCTCTGGGATGGTGCCGTGACAGTCTCTGTGTCTTTAACAGCTTCAGTTACTAATGTGACAGGTTCCTATTCTAGGGCCTGTCCCTACATTAACTCTGACTGACTGTGACTCAGGGCCTATCTGGGCCTGGGGGTAAACGGGCCTAGTGTAGAGGCTACTTGCCTCTCTACACTCTGAGCTCCTTCCTCATCCCCCTCCCGATCTTCTCTGCCTAATGTGCTCCCCTGCGCAACCTCCTAACCTCTCCCTGCTCAGTCTCCTCGCCCTATTGGCTCCCGGCCGTTACCTGGTCCTGCTGAGGCTCATGGGACTTGTAGTCCCCAACTCTAAACCTCCTCTGGTTGGTCAATGCTTTGCGCGCTCGCGCAACCACTTGCTGCGTATGCTCGACCTCTCTGGTGTCGCCGTTGCCTATGGGACTACTGCACATGTGCAATACAAAAATGGCGGCGCCCTGGACACTCGGGCCACCGCGGAGCCTCTGGTGCACCGGAGCGCTCCCTGCCACCTTCCCTAACTCTCTCACCACAACAGAGGTGAGGGTCAGTCTGGGGGACCTGGCTACATACAGTACACTCCAACACTGCTCATATACACCCTCACACATGGGACTTTGAACCAGAGGTGCAGGGGGTGCTGTAGCCCTCCTATATTTAGAGATTTTTACATTATGATAATGTATGTATGTTACTGATTCTGTATGTACAGCACCGCCACCCAAAAATTGTTCTTTTACTCCTGCCTCCACACCCCTTATATACTGTATACTCTCACCCCTCATAAATACTCCCCCACCACTCATACTTCACCCTCCATTCATATACTGTATTTACTTCCCCACCAATCATATATACTCCCTCCACCACTCATACTATATATATTTCCCCCACCACACATACTGTGTATACCTCCTTATACCACGGCCCTAATTTCACACTGAACACCATCCCGACGCTTGAGTTCTGCTCAAGGATGTCTTTTGTATCTAAAGCCCTCTCCCATCTTAAACCTCTCACTCACAGCCCCAGGTCTCTGGAATGCCCGTCCCCTCAATATCCGACTAGTACCTTCTCTCACCACCTTTAAGACCCACCTTAAAACACATCTCTTTAACGAAGCATATGGGTAGCACCATGGCTTATACTATACATCTCATACCTTGACCCCCTGCAGATGCACTTAACCTCATATATATCTATCTAGCACCTTCTTGTAGTGGATAACTTCACTAATGACAGTATTGATAGTCATGCTGAGAGGGGACAGGATTCCTATAAATTTTGCCTATACAGTAAGAATACCCTCCAATTGTACCTATTTAGCAGGTACCCTACATGTTTTTGGCTCCTATAAGACCAGCTGTACCTACATATGTAGCAAAGTTTATGGTCTTTGGTGCCTCTGCCAGGCGCGGTTGCGGCACCAAAGGATTAACGCTGCGGG
This sequence comes from Ascaphus truei, assembly GCF_040206685.1. NCBI lineage: Eukaryota > Metazoa > Chordata > Amphibia > Anura > Ascaphidae > Ascaphus > Ascaphus truei. The sequence continues at coordinate 518,738,652 of NC_134483.1, read as the reverse complement.
GGGTCCCATTCAGATACATGAACCCATCAAAGCTCTATCGTTATGGACCCCAAAACCTATGCAGCTTCGCACACCCAAAAAACGTTCTCTGTAATACAGATGTAGCAAGACTGTCCCTGGCGTCATGGATGAACAAGCAAAAGTCTGCGGCGCCAGGGGACAGTCTTGCTACATCTGTATTACTCAGAAAGTTCACTGTGTGTGTGTGCGCGAAGCTGCATAGGTTATGAGGGGACATTGTTCATCACGATAGAGCTGTGACGGGTTCATGTTTCTGAATGGGACTTCCGCAGGGATTGTTTGGAAGTACCTCCATCTAGCACGAGTAGAGGAACAGCGGTACCTACTGTATACCCACAAAATGTTGGAAGGTCTGCAGTAGGTTAAAAATGCCATTGGTACACAGAATAGAGGGGAAAAAATCACGTTTGTACATTTCTATCACATTTTCTGTCTGCGGGTGAATCTATAGCTGAGTGATTGAAGTATTTGTAAACATGTGTTTTCTTGTACAGTATGTTCTGGTCTTGCAGTTTGACTGCCTTTAATACAAGACATACCTCTGTAACAGTAGCCTGTGGAATAGTTGCAAAATTTGGCGATGAGAAGGTGAATCCACTGTCTGTCCCGGCATCATAGGGATGAAGATCCAATGATATCGTTTCTTTCCAATGTTTTCCTTCGCACAGTTTTAAACTGTTAATTCCCACAAACCAGTCTGGGCTTGGCACAATTCGTACGAGAAAGGAAACCTAGCAAGATAGACCATAGAATAATGCATCAGCGGAAAGGTGAGCAGAAATAACTGAACATACTGTACTCAACAATGATGCACATCAGGGTTTATGTAGGACTAATAAAATGGAGTGGAGAGCTATTATTGATTTATTGTCTCCATCAAATGTATGAAATGTGTTTGTCTTAGATCTGTTTGATCCAGAACTGAAAGTGCATTTCTTTTTATAGAAATACAATGGTTTTGGTGGAAAAACGATTCTCAGAGATACCAAAATGAATGCACACAAATATAATTTGAGCTTCAAGGAAATCCTCACTAACTACACAGTCTGTTTTCTAAAGTCTACCGGCTGCCGAACAGGGGCAAAACGAGTGCAAAAAACATAACCAGCTTCACCACAAAAGAAGAATCAAGTTTTTCCTTTGATAAACTTGGTGCAATTATTTTTTACTGGTTTTGTAGACTTTAGTAAATAAAATACAATTAGATTGCAAGCGCTTCGTAGCAGGGACTCCTCTCCTACAATGTTACTTTTATGTCTGAGGCACTTATTCCCATGATCTGTTATTTGTACTATTTGTTAGTTATATGATTGTCACGTGTGTCACTGCTGTGAAGCGCTATGTACTGTACATTAATGGCGCTATATAAATAAAGACATACATACATACATACTATACAGGATGCTGACTCAAAATCAACGCAAGTCGTTTGAAATACTCATATCATTTCTTAAATGACTCAATTTGCAGGCACAATGACTGCTCATTATTAGATTACTATTAGTCTATAAGAATAATTGAGACACTCCCTACGTCTATATACTTTATATAGAGACTCTAGTGTTTCAGCCAATAATTATAATACAAAATGTCTTCATTTCCAAAGAATGAAGAGCTGAGAGAAAGGTACGGTGACATAAAATGAATATCCCCTCTTTCTTAAACGTTGTCTTTCAGAGATATACTTCTGATGGTCCTGCTACGGGTGAGTGGGGTGTGGTCTTGTAGAAAGGTAGTTACATTACAGACAATCATATATTGTATTTATTTAATGAAGGAACACCATCGTTCTTCATAGAATTGTTGTTGTCCGTGAGCTCTTAAGACCAGAAAGATCAGATGATGTTTATTTATCACTGCAAAAGTATGCTGTACAGTGCATAATACAACAGTGCAGTACAAAGGAGCGTGTGATCTTATTTTAGCACAGTTGTATAAAGTCACCTGCCAAAAGGCATACTGTAATGAGCTGGCAAACATTTTTGAGGTGACAAAATAAACCTAATCAAAATGTATAATTGAGTGCATGATAGTATTCAAAATGGGTCATTAAACATACACATCACTTTATGAAAGACATTGAGTTATGCAAAACTGAGAGACAAATGCATGTTTTACAATAATGATGGTCGCTGAGTCAAAGGTATCCAAGGATTTGGGACCCGGAAAAGTCTAACATGACTTACTAGAGCCTATTATATCCAACTGCTAGTTTCATGATGCTTTTCTTTTGATTTTATCATGTGAATGTCAAGATGCCAGATGAGCATACAATAATAAATCTCATTATTTGACACTGGCGCATATTGATGTAAGAAAATTCTTGCATTGGGTCAAGGAGCTATTTGTGTCAGCTCGATACAGTATCTAAACTGTGTAGTTTTGCATGCACTGTAACTTACACTAAATAAAAGCAAATTATTTTGTAAAAAAATAACTAATATGTTACTAAATATAGCTACTGTATATACAGTAAGAATAATTAATTATTCATTACTTTTAATTTTATAAAGAGGCTTTTCCCATGTGTTCTTTTCGTATACTGTTAACAGAAGTAGTCTAGTTTTGTGTGCTTTGTGATGCTACACCCACCTTCCGAGGGAGATTAGTGAGGATTTTCGTATACTGCAAGAAAACCTGACTTCCGGCAGTTCAGTATGCTTGCTTTGGACAGCACTGTGATCACAATTGTGGTATGTCCACTTGGATTTGTTTTGGGTGATACAGAACAGAAAATCAATGTTGATAACATTTAGTTTCATTTGGATAGAACCACCATTGTTTAAAGTGGGGCACAGTAGACATATTTGCTAATGGGGTCGTTGTTAAACAGCCCTGGCAGTGACGGTGTGTGAAGTCCTGTATATATACAGCTGCAACTGCAGGTTGTAGACCGCTTGCCTTGAGAATTCTGTACTAAAACCATTCCAATGCTGAGAGATTTCTGCAGCCAGACTAATGGCCCATTGGATTAACAAAGCGGGGTCCTTGCATTTGAATGGGACTCACGCTGTGTGAATCCTACTGGGCTAGGAGTCCCATTCAAGCGCAGGAACCCCCGCTGTGTTAATCCGATGGGCCATTACAGCCTTCTGTGGACCATCTCACGAGTTACTGCGAGATGGTCACAGATTTTCCTTGGCAAGTGGTCTAAAACCAGCAGTTGCATCTGTACAGTTTGTTTCTGTAAATTGAACGATCTTGAAAAGGAAATATAATGATCTGCAGTACTTACGAAAGGGTGCCTTGAATGTGCTTCTAACTCGGTTGACGTGTGTCCGGTGCCGCTGGAAATGGAAGTGGCAGAAAAAATTCCATGCACACTCTGAATTTTTTCCCCAGCTGCTTCTATTTCTTTCATTAACAACCAGGCTTCACCTTTTTCTGTAAAGTCCCGCACTCCATTACTGGCGGGCACATGTTTTTTCCACATGTGGTAGTCAGAGCTGTGAGTCACTCCTGTTGGATGGATACATCAACTTAGATGTGGATAATAGAAGAAATAAACTATCACATGTAAAGCTGCATCTTTTCACATGGTGCGGTTCGTAAATTACGACTAAAATCATCAAGTTAGACATGGCAATATATTGATTTATTGGTAGACAGTATGTCATATTTTGCCTGTTCATTGCTAGAGAGGTCATTCTCACTTACTATGCACCTCCAGCGCATCTGCCATTTAAATCAGGGGTGGTCAACGCTAGTCCTTTAAGACCACCTCCAGCTGGAGCAAGGATTTCCTGAAAATCTGACCTGTTGGTGGCTATTGAGGACTGGAGTTGGCACCCCTGATTTAAAGGGTTAAGACCAAAATTTCCCTCTTCATTCACACACTGGAGATTATTTGAACACCCTGCTACTTGCCAAGAATGCTATATTGAGTTTGTGCTCCTCACTTGCTTTCTGCAACTCACCATTATTACCTGTTAAATAGCATTTTTTTCCACAATAAGTTTTTTATAGTTTACTGTATTATAGTTTAAAAGAGGGTTACATTACACATACTGTTCATAATTAATATTTTTTTCTAAGAAACACTTTTACATAGTGTATAGTGTGTAGTGATTCTTAGATTTGGGGTATGTTCCAGCAGGTTCGTTTTCAAAGGGGGTTGCAGACATGAACGACTGTTTCAAATTATTTTTTTAACCCAACATTTTCAGTGAATGTTTTATCCCAATATGAATATGTTTCTTAGTTTATTTTATTTTTTAACAGTTTGGGGAAATGTTACTCCATGTACAGTAGTTCAAGTAGAAGTGTGCCACTCTGTTTGAGAAATAGCTTAATGTTTACAATTTTATTTCCACTCTTCCGGAGTGCAAGACATTATCACATTTCTCCAGACACGAGCCTGGACAGAATACCTTATTCTGATCAACTGGAGCAGCCGCAGCCCGCAATGGGATGAGTGGTCGTACCATTTTGCCGCAGACTTTTAACCGCCGCTGTTTAGCCGTCTAGGGACACTTCGCCGCTGGCCGTATCAGCCCAAGGTAGGTAATTAACTATAGGGTAAGGGATTTTTAGGGTAGGGTAGGGCAGGGGTCTCCAAACTCAGTCCTCAAGAGCCGCACACAGGCTAGCTTTTATGGATATCCCTGTTTCAGCACAAGTGGCTCAATCAGTGGCCCAGTCAAGCACTGAGGCACTCTGAGCCACCTGTGCTGAAACAGGGATATCCATAAAAGCTGGCCTGTGTGCGGCTCTTGAGGACTGGTTTGGAGCCCCCTGGGGTAGGGGATTTGGGTAAGCTTTTTAGGCGGAGGGGTTTTTAGGGTAAGAAGTTTTTGGGGTTTGGGGTGTTTAGGTTAAGGTCTAAGGTTAAGGGCTTACCTTGGTGGCGAAATGTCCCTGTGGCAAAGTGAGTGGTGGCTAAACACCGGCGGCAACTTGGTCACAGCAAAGTGACCGCGACCAAAACATCCTAGACCGGGCTCAGCCAGTCCTGTCATGGTGATCTAGATCCATACACACTCTCTCCTAGGCACAGACTACTCATAGAAATCCAAGACAGGCTGGACATATAATAGAAAACAGACACTGGCCTTGGCAATTAGGATAAAATAATCACCCTGCCATGAAGTGACTGCATGAATCCATCCTCCGTAGTTATATTATGTCTCGGAATGGAATGGAATCATGGTTACATCAATCCAAGTAATTACTTTTGTAATTGACAGTGCAGTTTGGTTTATTTATGTGTGAGATTCGAGATTTGAATACTGTAATCCATAAGTATTGCACATGCTATATATTCTCTGAATGCAATAGTCACTTACCTAGCAATGATGACCATTGAGCTGGGGGTCTGTAAAGGGGATATTGTTTAGGGAATGAAGCCTGACTCCATTTCCCTGTAAAAATGATGCTATACTTAGCAAGTTCCTCTGCAGTACAAATAGAATCTTCACTCAAAGACAGACAGCTGGAATAACCCACAATTGATAAAAGAGTCACGATAACTTTGCAGGATTTGTAGAGCAGCATCGTTTTTTCCATTTTCTGCACATAAAAAGGTAAATCACATAGAATTACACCATTCAGTTTTACAACATAACTACAGAAATATACATCTGTATTATATTTAACTATACTGTACATCTGTATTATAGCTAACTGCACAGTTCCTTTACATGGCAAATTAGATATTTTCTGTGATTCCTAGTACATTATGCCCCAGAACATATAAGATTTATAGTTTAAAGTGCATTATTTCCCCTGGTAAATTTTTTCATGAATAAATAAAAAAAATCATGCTATGTAACAATAAAAATGTACTATCGTTTAAATTCAATTATGCATGAAACAGCATAATTTTACATATTGATGTGTTTAATCATGAGGGTATATATATATATATATATATATATATATATATATATATATATATATATATATATATATATATATATATATATATATATATATATATATATATACACTTTAGCTATACAGAAAAATTTACAATGCATGTAATCTCACACTCACTATTAGAGAGGGTTGTCGTTCCATACAATGCATGTAATCTCACACTCACTATTAGAGAGAGTTGGGGTTCCTTACAATGTATCTGATCTCAGACACACTGTTAGGGGTTCCTAACATTTCATCTGATCTCAGAAGCGCTATTAGAGAGGGTTGGGATTCCTTACAATGCATCTGAGTAATAGACAGACATGCTATTAGAGAGGGTTGGGGTTCCGCAGAATTTCACAATGATTATAGGGTTCCTTAACCAAAAAAAGATTAAAAACCCACTTGTGTAGAGGATTAGGTTTGTTGTAGCATGATAAAGATGATTTCAATGCCTCACAAGTCTGTGTCAACTACGTGTGCTGGTAGAATGCACATTGTTTGCCCCATTTCCATTAGGACACTGTAGCAATATTTAATAAATGGACATAAAACAGTTGTTTAATACTTACTAGTTCTTTCTAGCAGTGTTCTGTCAGGCTAGGAGGAGCACCTGCTTTTGCTGGCAGCTGAGCTCTTCTGGTGCAGAGAAAAGGAGGACGTTCTATTTATGCCTGAAGAGGGTCCCCTTAGTCCAACAATGATTGTAACCTTAAGACCTTCCCGTTTAACTCAATGCATAACAACCATTTACTTGGATTTTTGGAGAAACCAGCTGATCCACGTTCCTGCAATAAAATAAATCTTATAATGCTGACTAAACAAATGAGGTTTTGTTAAGAGCCATGCATTTTTCCACTTGTTCTTTAACTCGTGAAACATTATTCTGGCAACGTTTGGTTATAAGACAGAATAAAACATATTTTACAGTGAGGCATTTGTTCTCCAGTGGATTTAGTTTTCCCTTAAACATTTAGGAGTTTGTTCAATGGAAAAATACATGGTTTTAACCCTGTAATACGTTCAAGGGACAGAATTACTTTACAGTATATTTTAGTATGCAATCCATAATATTTTTTTTTCTAATTCGAAGGTGTAGTTCCCCTTATTATATATCAACTTTTTTTTTTTTTTTTTTACACATTTCTTTAACTTTTTTTTCATCCTGATAAAGGTCATAGTAAAATCCTCCCACTGTTTTATTTTAGAGAAATATTGATATGAAAACATTTTTCAGGATTTGCCGATATAAATTGGCTTCTAACCAGCCCAGATCATTGCAACATTGTCATTTGCACTGCATGCTCTCCTTAGATACTGTATGTGACAATTACTTGTCCCTAACAAAAGTAGTATGTATTGTTTATTAAATAATATTTATTATGGTGGCTTTATTAATTTACTGTTGGCTGAACAGTTAACAGAGAATTTGTTATGTGACCGATGACTCACTTTATTGCAAGGCGAATATTTAGCAAAATGTTACTTCATCCGGAAGTGTTCAGATTGGACTGTCTATAATTGAATGCAGATCAAAACTGGTCACTCAGGACCTTGCTATAAATCAGAAATGAAGACGGAGTTATAGAACATTTCTAGGAAACTACACAATACCTATTATCTTTAATGAGCTCTGCAAATATTCCTTCACAAGTTAATTTTCTCCAAAATTGAGCACCTGTGAACAATTTAACAGTGACTTAAGTGATCATTATGAGAAGGGGCTGGCAGGCAAATTTAAGCCCGTGAACCAAGCCCAACCAGCTAGGAACCAGACAGCCCACACACCATGCATAGACGCACGCTACATGCACCCTAAACACATGTACCCACCATGCAATAGGCAAGCTCCATACACATGCAAACACAATAAACAAACATCCCCCCAGATAAACACACCATATATGTACACACATTATATACACATACCACAGATGTTAACAGACCAAATACACACATCAGATGCACGCAGCATGCATGCACACTATACATATATGCATGGATATATATATATGTACGGTTTTAGCTGAGCTTAATAATCAAAAATACATAGCCGATACCGTTATTCATTAAGCATTTAGTTAGCCACAGAACGGTATCGTCTATTCGTTTATATATATAAATTTTTACATTTTTGATTTATATATATATATATATATATATATATATATATATATATATATATAAATCAAAACTGTAAAATGCACTCACAGTATAAATAAATTAAAAGGGCTTATCTGCGTGTGGTAGCACTGACCTCGTAGTTCCGTGATGCTGGCTAGAGAGACTTCTGGTCTGCAGTAACATCACTCTTGGGTACTCCGGTCCTAGTATGGATCGACAACAGGACAAAACTCCTCAGGTCCTTTCTTCAACACGTTTCGCAACTGTAACGTGTTGCTTCATCAAGGGAGTGATCACCTTAGGACTCAGGCAAGTTTAAATAAAGCGTGCAGGCTCCTCCTATTGAGTGTCGATTGGTAGTAATCAAGCAAGCCTCTCAAAGGCAGGATGTCAGTCTTAGTAAAAGCGCAGTAAATGGTGGGTGTGGGATATTGTCCCAATAATCAGGGCTCAGCTGTCCTGGGAGTGTACATGTGTACTCAGAGTAATAGTCTATAACCAAGGTACTTAGAGAATGTAGAAGTGCTATGGGAGACTCAATGTAGTATATAACCATAAATCTAACAGTATGTTCTGATATTGTTCCGCATACATACAAGTATATGACTACATGCACTATTAAAATATTATGTTAGAAAGAATCTAGTGATGAGTATTGTGTGTCAATTTGATAAAGGAACATACTGTACATGAATAGAGATCAAGTAAATGCAAATGAACGTAAGATGATGACACCAAAAGAATCATATGGAATGTAAAAAAAAAGAGAAATAGTAAAAACAATGCTAAAAATCATGTTGAATAATGAAGGGTGAAAGAATTCACAATGAAAAATGGTCAACTCCATAAAGACAAGTAGCTATGTGTAGATGGGACCACAATAAGCGTACATACTAACAAAGAGTGGGATGAAGATGTCCAAAATGTCCAAAATGTCGAGAATGTGAACTAGGCAAGCAAAATCTCCATACATAACCTAGTCAAAAGGATATAGCCCAGTCAGAGGGATGTAGCTGGTAGGGCTGTGGGTATGGATATTGAGCAGAGAGTAAAGTAGGGAGACTCCAGATAAGCATGAGTGTCATATAGTCCGTTATATGTCCAATTACAGGAAGGCTGTTAGGTCAATGTAAAAATAGAGATTGTTGGGTCCCAAAGTCTCTAATTGGTGTTTCCAATATGTTTCTCTTTGTCAGAGACAAAAAAAACCCTATCTCCTCCGCGCTCATCAACTGGGACCTGCTCCGTTGAATTTTATTAAAATTCCTGTGTGTTCTTTATGATGCATATCATTGAATTGCTTAGTTAAGCCATGTTAGACAAAACCATGTTGAATGTTTCATTTATGCTGCAGGAAATGGGTCTTGATTGGTCTTTTTGTTTTTCGTATGTATTGTTTGTTCCATGGACACATTATTAGATAAACGATATTGGTGAATTTGCAGTTTAAGAAGTTTCTCACATTAAATGTTTTGCCTGCGACTATTAACTGGAAGCTCTTTTATCTTTGGTGTCAAGATCATTGCAGGTAATACATCCAGGTAGGTCACATTTAGAAAATCCAGACGGTTTGTCTGTGAGTCAATTCTTACTGCTATTGGTATCAGTGTTTTTGAGCATTATTGCACCTAACACCGATTTAAGACTTCCATCCTTTTTAAAAATTATGTTTGGATACTTGGGCAGTAGTTTCCCTTGAATAGGATCACACTGAAAAATGTTCCAATGTTTAAGAGCATTAGTGATTTTTGGTGCGGCTCCATTGTATCTTGTAATAAAATATATATTATATTCAATATTGTTGCTCTTATTTCTCTTCTTAGGAGTTTCTATTCCGTCTATGTGGATTTCTCCAAGGAAAGTAGACCTATGTAGATCTAATGCTCATTCCATAGCCTTGTTGACCAAATATTGATTATAGTCTCTTTTGATAGAGCGGTCTTTTATAGATATGGGAAGTACAGTCCAAATCCATTCTCCTGGAATTTCCCGGGTTCTCCCTTCAAAATCTGTTCCGTGGTGTAAAATCTGCAGACTGATTGTTCCAATTTAAATCCGTATCAATTATTTTAATTCTCCCTATATGGCACGGTTTTGCGGCGTTAAATTACCCCCCAGCAGCATTAACGTAAATCCATTCCGCGGGTTGTGTTTATTTCTAACCCGTTGTTGTACTGCGAGAAAAAAGTACAGTGGATTAATCCAACGTAGGAACTTTAAAAAAACCGCTGGCAGAGTAATCCGTCGTTAAAAGTCCCACACGGAACTATAGCATGCCACGTAATGTGGCCACACCCACATATCTGCACAGCAATTTGAGAGAGAGAGAGAGAGAGAGAGAGAGAGAGAGAGGGTGAGACAGGAGCTGGCTGCAGTGAGAGGATGAGAGAGAGAGAGAGAGAGAGAGAGAAACACACACTGTCACACAGACACAAGCACAACACAGAACACAGACACATTTTTTCTATTTTTGTAAAATATTGTTTTCTATGAATATTAATTTCTTGTTTTTTTTTCATTTTTTTTATAATGAGTGGTTGCAGTGACAGCCAGGGCAGGAGGGTCTCTCACCATGTCCGTCATGTGAGACTGAATAGGTCAACTGTTTTAGGCTCAGTTGACAGTGCGAGTGGACGAGTCAGTGTTTGATGTACCAGCAACTTTTCCTGCTAGTAGACTCACTGTCTATGCAAAGTACTCTGCCTGCTTTAACCCCAGTTGAAAGCATGCCTTTGGAACTGTCTGCTCCTGCACCTGTTGCACCTGTGTCAGGGAAACAGGTTGTTGTGGAAAGCAGCCCTGTTTTAGAGGAAGCAGTTACTAGTGTGGATTTGGGCTCTTCTTTTGGAGTGTTTGTTTAAAACTCTGCTGTCAGTGTCACCTTTGGCCCCTGCTATTTCCTCATTGTCCTTGACCTTCCATGATTCCTTCCTGACAGTGACAGAGACTGTTGAGGCTTCCAGGACACAGGCCCACATATTACTTGAACAGATGCGTGAGGAGTAGATGTATCCGGATGTGTTGTTTGTGCTTCTAGGTCAGGATGGTGTCGGGGTTGCCGGAGTAGGGTCCAGTAATAATAATCTGTTGTGGACCACCGTAACAGGTTTAGACAATGTGGCCCTGGATCTGGTTTTAGCAGGAGCACCTGAGTCTGCTATGCCCAGCACCTGTATGGCTGCAACCGCTACTCTGGCTTGTGTACTATTAACTTCAACTGGTGGATGTAGGGCTTCAGGAGGTGGACCCTCAGGCAGGAGGAGTGGATAGAGTTTCAGGGAGCCCTTCTAGGAGTGAGAAAGCTGTGACTGTTGTAAACCCATCTTGTACAGAGTGTCGCCCAATTAAATTTGGAGAACATTAGGGTGATAATGGTGGCTATTTTGACGAGCGCCCTTTGTCGCTCATCAATAGTGTATAGGTAGAGAATTATGATATGACAGGATGTATATATTATCCCGGACTGTCCTTGCCAAACATTGTCAGAGTTACAATTAAACTATTCCGGGAGCTTAATTATTATTTTTGGGATTATTGTTCCCAGTAATATCAATACTTATAATAATAATTGTTGCTGTATATTCCAGTTAATATACTACAATCACAGTAACATGTGCAGCATGGGGGCCTGAGCCCTCTTCACTGAAAGTACATTCAATCACAGTTGGTTAATAATAATAATAATAATGTAAAAACTATTATTAAGTAAATATTTTAGCAATTTTTTAACTATAACAATAATCGAGTGGATTTGGCAGTGATAGAAAACAAATTCGGAAATGATGAATTTCCATTATTGACTGAGCCACTGATTGAGCCACCTGTGCTGAAGCAAGGATATCCTTAGAACCTGACCTGTTGGTGACCCTTGAAGACTGGAATTGTCCATGCCCTTCTCTTTCCTCTGTGTGGTCTCCCCTTCCTCTTTTCCCTCAATGGGGCGTACATGGCTGTCTCTCTGTTGTGTCAGAGATAGGTTTGACTTTTGAAACCTGTCCTCTCACTGCAGTGTGTCCCTAAATTAGAAGTTTCTATCCATTTTGGTTCTAGCTCGGAGTTCCCTTTCTTTTTTGGGTGGTTCTTCAGCCCTTCTATGTTCCAAAGCTCTGGAGTAATTTTTGGGGCTCGTGTCATTATTCTGGAGTAAATGTCTTTATTGGTTTTATATTTAGTGTTATTGGTTTTGTTACAGTAATTACGACCAGCTTGTTGTATTTATTCCAATTTGTCCCTCTATCGCTGTTATACCTTTCAACAAAAAAACTGTGATAAAAAAGTTGTCCGAACAGGCAAAAAATTGCAAACCCAACGTTTTTTGCCAGTCAGCGCAATTCACAAAGCAATAAGTGAATCGCACCGTAAAAACTCAGCATTTCTTTTCACCAGCAAAAGAGATGGAGACATGAAAAAAGCATTGTTATTGTTTTTAATCCAAGAGGCTGACGGGTGTCCCCGATTGGTCTCACATGTGTCGTGAGGTACTCGGGTTGCCCCCACGGGTGTCTGGGGGTCCTCAGATGTTCCCCGCGTGTGTCTGGTGGACCCATTGTGGTTCACAGGTGGTCCCTGTGGGTGTCTGAGGGTCCTTGAGTGGTCCCGGTTGATGTGTGGCAGCCCGCGGGTGGTCCCTGCAAGTGTCTGGGGGCCCTCGGGTGGTCCCCGCAGTTGTCCGCGGGTCCCCGCTGGCCTGCGGTACCAATCCTGTGCCCAAAAAAACACAACAGCCAATACTTTTAAATAAATAGACCCCCCCCCTGCCCCTAACACATACAGTACAGTAATGGGCACAATTACTATTGTCCAGATATGGATAATAGTGCATTGCCCATTTAAACTAAAACATTAACAAGCTTAAATAAAGTAAATAAAACTTGCACTCACCCCTGCCAGGCTGCCACGATGAAGGCCGTCCTCATCCTCATCACTGTCCATGTCCTCCTTTGCCACAAACAATGCAATCAAAAATACAATTTAATGTCCCCTAACCCCTTAATCACCTTAGCGGTTATTTACTGCTAGAGTAATTAAGGGGTATCCCACCATACCCCACTCCACATACAGGAGGCCTAACCACCCTCCCCAGGCCACTATCACCTCCCTCCACTCATTCATTAGTACAGTGGGTACATCATGCCCATATAATATGGGCCTGATTTACCACTATAGCAATAAATGGTGAAGTAAACAAAAAACAGGCTCAAAATAAAACACATTTCATAGCAAACTATACAAATAACAAATGCCAAGAAAACAATTGATTGGCAAAGTGGGTACATCATGCCCATATGATAAACAATCAAAAACAATATTCAATGTATTCAAAACAATCCCCAAATAAACAACAATAAGCAAGTAAACACAATACCATTACCACCATTCAACTAAGCAAACACCAATTAAACACCAGAATTAACAATTAACCAAAACAAAACCATCAAGAAATAAAAGAAAGCTCCAAAAAACACCAACAGTCAAAATCAAAATACCAAAAATAATCCACTATTAAAAAGCAAACAAAAAAATACCACCCTGGAAAAATCCATGGAAAACACCACCAAAAATGCCAGCATACAAAATCAAAATACAAAATAAATAGCATAAAAAAGAAAAAACAAAGTTCCAAAATACATTTAAAATACATTAAAGCAATCATTTGCACAATAAACATTGGTTGTCACTGTATGTACAGTATGTATGTATAGCCCTAGGGGGCATATATATATATATATATATATATATATATATATATATATATATATATACCTGAAAAAGAAAAATAACATACATTCAATGTTTTTTCTTACCTTTTAGATGGCTTCAAACTCCGATTCCAGGGGTCTCTGGTAGCTCTCGAACCAATCCATGATCCCAAAAAGCAACGGGCCACAGGTAAAGTCCAAAGTCCCTTTCTTCTTTCTTTACCTTCATCTATTAATTGTAATCCATTTTGGGGTCTTCTACACTGGCGACACAGTTTATTACACTGCGGCCAGATCCGCAAGCCGGGAGATTTCCCGGCTTGCTAGTGGCCGCCCCTCGGCGTGCCGCGCGTCATAGACGCGCGGTCACGCGTCTTCGGGAGCGTGCGCCCCCTGCACGCGCGTCCAGGGGCTCCCCGAGGGAGCCCTGGTGTCCCGCGATCGCGGGACAGCGGCAGGGGGTTCCGGGGGACCCGGCGGACCCGGCAGCGGTAGGGAGAGCGCCCCGATCGGAGGGCGCTCTTCCGCTGCTTCGGCGCGCGCCCGTCACTCTCGGGCGCGCGCCAGGCTACTGCTGCGGCACAGAACGGGCAAATGCTCGAATAAACTGTGCCGCAGCAGTATCTTCTTCTGTAACTTCTTGTTCTTCTTCATCTGTAGCTGTATCTTCATCCATCTTAATCTTCATCTGTAACTCATTGTAATCCTATTGGTGGTGGAGGTCCTCCCTCCTTGGCTTCTTGTCATCAAATGAGGCTGCACAGGCTTTTATAGGTCTGTTATGTCACATTTGAGTGGCAAATGGCTCACAAGCATCTGATTGATTTAAATCCCCAGGTCACGTGACGCGGGAGATTTAAAAGCACAGAGGATAACGCCACCCCATAACGGGGCCTGTATCTCATGACGTAGGGGGTCCCCAAGGCTGAAACCAATGCGGTTCAGCTCAGGAGACCCCCTGCACATGTACACTATTATTAAAATGTATATTTATACTGTACGATCGACTCTAAGAGCCGTGCATGGAGACACAGCCTGCAACACCATGCCTGCAACTATCGGTAGTACTTTGTGTTACATGAGCTCCAACGCTGTGCTGGCACCAACAGTTGCCCATTAGTTAGTACACAAGCCACTTGGACAAACTAAGTGACTCTTGGACATTTGCACTACAACACATTGCTGGTGTACTATACTTGAGACATTTCATCCATATGTTCGGCCACCCAAAAGTGGGGACCACAGCACTCGATATCCTATATTTAAGGTAGACGCTCTCTCTCTCTTCTCTGAAGATGTCTTGTAGATATCACGGGTCATCGTATATATTTGTAATGGGGAGGTGAACTCAAGCCCCATCCTAGTATATGTATACACTAATACAAGGGATAAAGAGGAGTTACATATACAGCACTAAGCTTGCTATTTTATTCAGTGCCTCTAATGCAGTAACTAAGAAGAAATAAGGATTTTTGCATGTGCTGTATGCATTGAAAATACAATAAAAGAGACTTTTGCACTATTTCCTGCTACTGTAGTCCTAAATATCCTATTCTTGTTTAACAAATATAGGTGAAAACTAAAACTGTTATATTTAGTGCTCGAATCTAATTATGACTAATGAAGTACTTATAAAAAAAGGCATTTGATTAGAGATAGGACGTGCACATACTGTACGAATCAGGTTTAGCTCTTACACATGCTTTTCAGAACATGGTCTCACAAACTATATTTGGATGAGCATTTACCCATGCAAATTAGCTTTATTGAATAAGGCACAAAGAATAGCAGAAAGAATAGCACACAATTCTGTTCTTTTTTCTGCGTGTGTCAAAACAACTGTCATTTCCTTTTAATCAGCAGAATTTTTTTAAATTAAATACATATTAGTTGATTTCTATTAAGAAAGTACAAGACACATCCTCCTAAAACAAGAAGGAACCGGCACTCCAGAGGTCTTCATACAAAAAAAAAAAGAATTTTAATCCACAGAGATCAATTAAAATTCTTTTTTTTGTATGAAGACCTCTTGAGTGCCGGCTCCTTCTTGTTTTAGGAGGATGTGTCCTGTATAGGTCTCCCTATTGGTGGGATGATCGCTGTGCACCGGAGGCAGTTACATAAATCCAGTGAGTGCACCTAATTCTTTCTTCTATTAAGAACCCAGGTGAGTGTTAGGACCTGCTACGGTCATGCCTTGTAAGTGGCAGCAGGCTTAAGACGCTTTGGCCAAAGGGTTAAACTAAATGACCCTTTTACAGAGATATATAGGTATTGCACTGTGTATTTTTGTCACATTGGAAGTAGCTTTGGGCATCTTTGTTTATTTTTGTTGTATACATTTAGCCACGCCCACTAGCACTCCTTTTGACACATATACATATATATTATGTGGTATTGTTTGGGGTTTCTCAGAGCTTGTTGGGAATCTGTGTATATTTTTCTATTAAGAAAGTGCTACACTTTTTTTAATGCTTAAAGTGTTCTTTTCAAAAAAAATATTGAGAAGGAATTCTCCCTTTATATATTAACATTGCAAAGGAAGACATCTCTCTGATGCTAAAGGGTCCCCATTAAAGAGCTAAACATGATCTCATTGGTCTTTAAATGTATTGTACTGTATCTGCTGCTAAAAAAACAGTAGCCTCAGCAAGCATCAAGAATAACTTAAAATATGTTCCTTACAATCATTCGGTTTATGTTTGACAGATGGTGAGCATACGGCTGTGTAGAAGTTCACAGTTCCGTTTCTCAGTAACTAGTGGGGCACTGTTTAGTTTTAAGACAGAAGAAGGCAGTGACCCCAGTGGACAGAAGAAGCTCGAAACAGCCCAAAATCTATGCACAACCTAAACACATTCAAAGTAAATTCAGAAAATTAACGCGCACTGGTAAAATTGGCAATTATTTTCTAATGAATAGTAATTGCACAAGCATGCACAAGAATAAAACAAATCACATTGTATGGAAATTTCACATTATATCAGTTATTGGATTTGGAAACTGAATGCAAAGCAACCTTAACCATCAAACGCAAAGATTTAATTTTGTTTTATTTACTGTACTGGTCTTATTTTAATTCTACATTTTAATTTTGCTGTTATCATATCAATTACAACAGCTGAAATGTAAATGAATGATGGGATCTGTAAGGATTGTGGTTGTGTTGGTCAAATACTGTAGACTGTATCTTTCTTTCTAGTAATAACAAGCCCTATATGTTGATGAAGTCATTGAAATGTGACTCCCACACCACATATGGTTATTGTTAAGTGCATATGTAGTTTTCCAGGAGCAGGAATAATTAATTGTGCTAGAACATACTGTAATTAGGATAGACACCTGTCTATGAATCTGCTTAGGCACTGAGTATTCTAAATAGCTAATACACCTATTATTTTATTCCTCCAGTTGCTTTTTCTTATCAAGACATCAAGAACTGTAAAGACACAATGAGCAAATTAGAGAGAAAGTAATTTAAATATTGACCCATCTCTGCTAGTGTAAAATTATTGTAAATAGTTTACATCGGTTAATCTTCCCACTGCTGCAGGTCTTATAATAAACTGTTAAATACAATCTAAATGTAATACTGTATCTACATTACATTTTTGTTACAAATTTCAATTATACTTTCTAGTCTTAAGACAATTGAACTAGTCATATGTTAGCCCCAAAGTTTTGACTGGTCGTGAACGGGCAATACGAAAAAAGAATGAATACAGGGGAACTTGGTTGCATGAAATTAGACTTTGCTTTTAGTACTGTACCATCTCTAGTAGATCCAATTAACACAGTGCTCACTGGTATTATTAATCAAACCTTTCTGGTTGGTATGGGGTAGATCTATAGCGGTGTGCTAATTTTTTAACGCTCTGTTATCTCCATTTAACATATCTATTTCTGTAACTCGTATCCTCAAAGGTGCTTAGTGCTATGATGTCCTCGCATTCACCAGAAAGATAGCGGATCGATCATTTTTAATAGATATCTTGCTTACCCTTATGCAAATCTTATGGTTTACCTAACAACGGAGATCCTCAGACTAGGTTAGTACACTTTTTCAAGGAATAAACTATACTATGCTTTTTTTCTATGTAACACAGTTTGCCCCACCACCCCCCCAATCGCAGATAGAGTGCATGCGAGGGGAATCTATATGTATTACCAGGTGTGGTGCTTTTACCTGTCAGGTTCACAGGAAGCCTGAACCTCCACCAGTGAGAGCCTGGGGTGTATCCTCTGGAATGATACTCACATATACACCACCTCCATCTGTGTAGGGTTCTAAGGGTAGGATGTCCCCTAACACAGGACCCACATATAATAATCAATACACCAGTTTATACAGTAGAGGCAACTCTTATTCTAACAAAAACCTGTGGCAATTCCCCAAAAGACCCAGGTACAGCCAGGTACATTCTGAATACATCCCTTAAACTTTCCTTAAACTAGCCCCCGCATTTCTGCATTGATTAATGGCCTATTAGATTAACAGCGGGGGTCCCTGGCAGTCCCATTCAAACTGAATTGGACTGCCAGGGATCCCTGCTGTGTTAATCCTATGGGTCGTTAGTCAATGCAGAAATGTTTTAAACTTGCCTCAAACTAGCCCAGAACATACCCAGCACATACCCTGAATGTAACCCGGCTAGTTTAAAGCAAATGTTAGAATAAGAGTTGCCTCTACTGCAGCGGTGCGCAAACTGTGGGGCGCGACCCCCAGGGGGGGCGCGACACTGCCGACGGGGGGCGCGGGGTTTACAGAGGCCCCGCGCGCTTCCCAAAGGCACTTAAATTAAGTGCCGGGGGAGCTGCAGGGCCTCTGTAAACCTAACTTACCGTGGCTCTGGCGGCTTCCTCCCTGCGGCGCCATGGCAACGCGGCGTCAAAATGACGCTGCGAGGTCATGTGACGTCACGTTGCTATGGCAACGTGACGTCATTACGCCGGAGCGCGGGTAAGTTGGGGTTAGGGGGGCGCGGGAGCGAGGGGACAGCCGTTAGGGGGGCGCAGGGAAAAAAGTTTGCGCACCCCTGCTCTACTGTATATAAAAACAGTTTACTATATGTAAATGATAACTCAGGACAAATAACCATAACATCAATACATCCCAATAGTGTCACCACTGTAACACTGGACCTCATAAACTGTAATCCCACACCATATATCCCAGAGTCCCAAAAGTCCCCTTCCCACCCAAGTGTGGAACAGCGCTGCCCACTAAGTTGAGATGAGGTTCGTGCCCTTGTTGTATGATGCAGGTACCTGCCGGGTATGTTCACACCGCCACGCGCAGATGCTTGCTTGGAATCCCTTGGTTCAGGAGATGATCCAAGACGCCTCCGCCTTTTCCTCAATGATGGGTGGCTCCCGCATGGAGTGATCCATCTTTAGACAGTCTCTGCCTCTGCTACGGCAGAGGATAATTCCCCAACACAGCAGTGTCCAGCAATTCCACGGTTCCTGGCTGTGACCCTCACTGAAGCTGGCTCTACAGGACCCTGCCCCTATCCTAGGGGGGGTCCCTGTAGCAGCCACAAGCTGAGGGTGAGTAGGGCCTATCTGGGGCCTAAGGGGAGACTTCTGGCCTATTGCAGGGGGCTACTTTCCTCCCTGCACAAACACACCCTCCCCACTCTATGTCCCAGCTCCTACTCACTCGCATGTCAATTCCACCCCAGGTCAGGGAACAGAACCAGACGTTTGGATCCACGTGAGGCATTCTGGATCTTTACGTTGAGGACCAGGATGCCTCACGGTATCAACGTTGATTGGGATCTCACTCATTTTCTATAAAGCATTTTATATAGGGAGTTCTGATAATTTATTGAATATGGTTGATTAAATATGTTATGTTAAGAACTTATTTATGGGCAAAATTATTATATTATCTATAAATATGCATATTCCGTTTATACACCATGTCTGTGGCATGTGGTTTAATATAACATTTCTTACTGTATACCTATCCAGGGTTACTACAGTAATTATGTTTATTCAATATATTTATATGTATGCTTAAATTAATTTATGCACATTATTACACTTTAAATAATAAGTATGTTATCAATATGGTGTTTTTACCCTGAATTAATGGGGAGAGTCATTATACTATATACCACTTACAATACACTAATTCACAAATTTACTAGGTATTTTTTATGAGCTCATGTATTATTTCTGATAAATAGATGTTACTTTATACACATATTCGTTTGATTAGAAGATTGCATTACTTGATGAATTGTTAGTGATTTGTCAATAAGGGTTTTTCCTATATCATGCATATAATTTTATACCATCACATTATGATTCTTTAGTCATTTTGTTTGTTTTTATTCTGTGTTTATAAGTTTTTGTACATTCATATTTGTAAATAAAGTTGTCTGTATTCAAAAAGTGTCACATTGGCCACAGGGAGCCTATCAGAGGTGGTGCCTGGCTGCGTGTCAATTTGGTGTCTAGTCGCGCGGTGGTAACGTCATACGAGCGCCAGTACTCAGGGATTGCTTGGATGGCTGACGCGACGGACACTTGGCGCGCGGCAATGACGTCACTCTGGTTCGGTTTTTGGCGCGAAATGTCTACACTATATAGGTAAGATTGTTTATTGTTCTAGTTACACCTTGACAAAGTCCCACAGGACGAAACGCCTTGGTGCGTTTGTGGCTCTCTTATTTCTGTATGAGAAGTTGATACATTAAATACCTTCACTTTTATCTGGAGTTGCCATCCCATTTTTGCTGCTGTGCTCCTTCTGCTCCTTTGTTGCTGGTATCTTCACTCTATAGGATTGCACGCTACTCACAGAACCTTGCAACTTGGATTTATTCCAGATACCCCCAGAGACAGGTAATGGGCAGTTGCCCTCCCATGTGACACATTCGCCCCCGCAGCAGCCCCCACCCTGGAGGAGGTAAGGGAGAGGGAGGCAATGAACCGGGGAGCCAGAGGGGACCTGGCTACATCTATAATTAAAGGTAATGTAGGGTAGGTTTTATGTGGCATACTGTGGTCTAGGAGATTTGGTCATTGCCATTTTGCTGCAACCAAGTGACTGCTGGAGTTTAGCTGCAAGTAACCTCGCTGCAGGGACATTAAGCTGCTGGTGAATTCGCCACCAAGGTAAGTCCGTAACCTTACCCCTAACTCTAAAACACTCTAGTACTAACGCTACCTCCTATCCTATAAAGCTTAACCTCTTACCCTAAGCTCTTTCCCAGACCGCTAAAACCCCTAAAGTTAACCCCATACACTAATCACTAAAAAACCCTAAAGTTATCCTTCTATCCTAACCACTAAAACCCCTAAAGTTAACCGTCTACCCTAACAATTAAACCCTTAAAGTTAACCCCCTACCTTAAAACTTACCTTATCATAGAAGCGGTCCGCGGTAGAGGGTCCGGCGGTGGAGCAGTTAAATGCTGGTGGGTACTTGGTCTCGGTAAGACGGCTGCAACCAAATTTCCCATTCCGGGCATACAATTGGGTATAATATTGAGCGTATAAAGTATGAGTACAATAATGATTCTACTGTACATATGTGAACAAGAATGTCCAAGAAACAGAAGTTGGCAAAATAAAATGTTATTACACACAGATACGTCACAGTTTGTAAAAAATTTAAATACATTTTAACATTATATGTAGCGGTGTTTCCCCCACCCTCTGGGAGATTCCCCCGGCTACCAGGTGTATGGTTGATGGTACCTGCTGGTTTACGGGATACTGTGGTGTCCACCTATGGTTGTGGGGACACCAGGACAGGATTCTGGGGTAGATGATGGTTCTCTCTCACGTTGGTGTCAGCGCCTCCATCTCTTGCAGGCTCCAGGGATGTGGAGACAATCCCTGCAGGAGAACTCACAGATACTCCCACTGATAGATTGCACTCAGAGGCACGAGTATATTTTATAACAGCAACTCTTTATTCTCTCTCTCAGCCTATAACACAGCATACACTGCAATTGGCCTCCAGCCTCCGGATGGTCCCTGGATTCACACCCCCGGCCATGGGCACCAAGAGTGGTCCTAGCTCTTCCCTGACTGCCTATTAGAGTCAGAGTTATCCGTCCCACTCCCCTAGAGGAGGGAATAGAAAGTGGCCAGAGCCCTGCGCACACTCTTCTAGGATATGTCTCTCTCAAGGAAGAGACAGAACTGGCTACATTTAGGTGTGCAGGCCCTTAAGTACCGAGGGGGAGGGTCCACGGTCTGAGGCCCTTATTGGGCAGAACGCAGGCCTTAGCCCACCTCCTACCCTTTCACTCAAGGGAGCTGATTGCTGGTGGGGGAAAAACTGGATTGGGCCTAACACTGCCTGCACTGATACCAGGACTTACAAGTCAGGCAGGGTAGATTAGTAGACAATGACTAGTATAAACCGCTCATCCTTGAGCTTTTTCTTTTAGATGGATAACATGGTGCATGAGGATAAATGAAGGGAATATAGGGTATGATCAAAGAAGATCCAAAAGAATCCTCCACTAAGTTGCACTCTATGTTTCAATATTGGGTATTTTATTGGACAGATTGTCCTAGCAAAAATTAAATAGTTTACAATTGGCTATCTTATTGATTCTGAATCAGAAACCCAGGTTAAAATAAAAATAATAAAATGTTATTACATCAAATAATTTGTGACTCTGTGCTTATATTTACAGTGTATATTGTTTAAAATCCCTATAGGAGTGTTGTAGACATGAAACTCCGTGTGCTGTTTGTTAGACTTGTTAACACATATATGTGTGTAAGGTATAATTTTAGTATACTTATGTCCAGGGCCGCCCACAGGGGGGGACAAAGGGTACTGGTGTCCCAAGCCCCGTGAGTTAGGGGGGCCCGTCCGCCCGTTATTTAAAAAAAAATTGAAAAAAAGAAGAAGATTGCCACCCGCCAAGCGTTCCGCGCGCTTGTAGCACATGGACCCGAGAGCAGCGCGCACCTCCTTACCACGTGCCCTGCGCGGGACTCGGGCTAAAGGCAGCAGCAGTGTGTTGGGAGGTGGAAGCCACAGGCAGCAGAGATCGGGACAGGAAGAGGCTGTCTGTGCTGGAGCAGCAGGAGGAGGTGAGGGAGGAGAGGAGCCCTACAAGAGTTGGTGAGGGGGGAGGAAGGGACCCTACAGGAGTTGTGAGGGGGGAGAGGGGTCCTGGAAGCCACAGGCAGCAGAGGTCGCGACAGGAAGTGGCTGTCTGTGCTGGAGCAGGAGAGCAGGAGGAGGTGAGAGGGGAGAGGGGCCCTAACAAGAGTTGGTGAGGGGGGGAGAGGAGTCCTACAGGAGTTGGTGAGGGGGGAGGAAGGGGCCCTACAGGAGTTGGTGAAGGGGGAGGAAAGGACCCTACAGGAGTTGGTGAGAGGGGAGGGGAGGAAGGGACCCTACGGGAGTTGGTGAGGGGGGAGGAAGGGACCCTACAGGAGTTGGTGAGGGGGGAGGAAGGGACCCTACAGGAGTTGGTGAGGTGGGAGGAAGGGACCCTACAGGAGTTGGTGAGGAGGGAGGAAGGGACCCTACAGGAGTTGGTGAGGGGAGAGAGGGGCCTTACAGGAGATGGTGAGGGGGGAGAGTGGCCCTACAGGATTTGGTGAAGGATGAGAGGGACCTTACATGAGGAGGCGAGGGGAGGAAATTGGAAATTAAGGATACAAAGTAAAGGGACTAGGAGAGGAGAAGGGAGTTGGGTGGGGAAAGAGGGAAGGAGACAGGAGGGGGCGACGACATTTATTATTATGGATTGGGGAACTGGCTCTTATTATTACACATGACCCGTAGTATTTATATCACCATTACTATTATTACTATGTAACTATGTTATTAGTACCTGATTTATACAAGTACTGTATATTAAATATATACTATTATTGCTATTTGTAGTATTATCCGTGACTATTATTAGTGTTAGTATTATTACTTACATTCACGTAGATTAGGGCTGTCTAGTTCACAGTATATTGCCAGCCCTGATAATATTTATACACAGTATACACGTCCATGGACAGAGGAACTCGTACAAATAAAGCTTTTTATTTCATTAGTATTTTTATATGTAATTGGGGGCTTGGGGGTATTTTTATATGTATTTGGGGGCTTGGGGGTATTTTTATATGGGTTGGGGTATTTTTTATATGTATCGGGGACGGTTGTTTTTTTATATGTATTGTTTTATTGTTTTAATGGATTGGGCTTTTTTTTTAGATGTATTAGGGTCTTTTGTAGATGTATTGGGGTCTTTTTTTATATGCATTTGGGGTATTTTTGTTTTTAGATGCATTGGGATTTTTTTATATGTTTTGGGTGGGGTTTATATGTATTGTTTTATTATATATATTGATATATTTGGGGGGGTGTGGATTTTTTTGTATGTATTTGGGGGTTGAAAGTTTTTTGCATTGGGGGTGGGAAGTTTTTGGGTATATCTTGTGGGGGAATTGTGTGAGGGGGGAAGGCATGAGTGAGCATGGGGTAATTCACTTGACGTAGGGAGAGAGAGGGGGTGAGTGAGGAAAAGAGGTGAGTGAGGAAAAGAGGTGAGGGAGGAAAAGAGGGAGTGAGAGTGAGACGCAGGGGAGAGAAATACATGAGAGGCGTGAGAGGGGGTGAGACGGAAGGGAGGGAAATAATAGGAAGAGGGGGCTCGTGGGGTGTGAAATGGGGGGGGGGCGGCGGGCACCGACACAGGGGGGGTGGGGCCCTGCTCAAAATGTTTGTCCCGGGCCCCACGATTTCTGTTGGCGACCCTGCTTATGTCTACTCCGACATCTCTGGATAAGGTAAGTGTATCCATGTATAAGTGGTATATATATATATATATATATATATATATATATATATATATATATATATATATATATATATATATATATATATAGCCTTCGTATATTATATACTCACTATATTCACTTTTTAGCCAGGCATGGCTACATATTAAAAAATCACAAAAAAATATACAGTATATACAATAACAACTCATAGCCTCTTTTGCAGTGGAGCTGCCTCCATCACTTGATCCACGTGTACAGGCTCTCCCATATCTCAACATTTGCACCCGCACTCCGCAAGTGGCTGCAAGGAGGCTTATGATGCCATAAGTTGTCTAATAGTGTCACTTAGTAAATATAGCCCTTAAGAGAAAATGTGCGATATAATGTTAATTGTGGAAATAATGGGTAAGGTTAAAGGTGGGTTAAGGCCTCCCATAAATTGTTCCTTTGAAGAGCTAATATCTCACTACTTGGATAACGGACAAAAATATGTAAGAAAAACAAAATCACTAAATAGGTTTGTACAGTAGACTGTATGAATGAAATGTTCTTCTGATCAAGTTTCCTTAACACACTTGTCATTCACAATGGCACACTTTACCGCAACAACTCATTTGCAATCATTTCTATCCACTACTGTATCTACATTCACAGATACTAGTTTGAAAAAGTTTACATGTTCCATTCCAGATGGGTGGATGAATTGTTATCAATAGTGGCTAATTACAACGGCTTCTCTGTAAATAGAGTTCTATGATATCACCATGTTATGCCTCTGGTATTTAGTCACAAGCTGTATTCCAAATCCAGCATGATCTCCTGTGGCTGTTGAACTGTTTACTGCCTAGATAGGATACCTTACATCCTAGGTACTCTTTCTCATTGATAGCTGGTTCTTCAAGGCCAGTTACTGACTAAAATAAAGTCGGGGTTGGCTTAACAAGATTGATATATATATATATGTAACGGGTTTCCCCCCCCCAATCGCAGATTATACAGTGGGTGCGGAGAAACATACGGTGTTACCATAGGTGTGGTGCGTTACCTGTTGGCTCACAGGAGGTCTGAGCTTCCGCCACGGGGAACCTGGGGCAGTATATACTAGGGGTAACCACTTACTCAATTCAGCGCCTCCTCCTGCGATGGCTCCCACCATAGGGGGAGTGGTTCCTCGCAGGACACATACAAATAATCAATACTCACACACAGTGATATATATACAGTATTAACTAATACCATTTACTGGAAACAGCATATAACACAAGACCATACAAACATATCAGAACAGGTGTCCCTCTCTCGAGGAGACACTTACTGCGACGTCCCGCAGGACGCTTCCCCAACACCAGGTGATCCCACCCAGTGTCCAAAGAACCCCACCCAATGTCCCGCACTCTTGCAGAGAGAGGCAATGGGTGACTGCGCAGCCACAATTACACTAAGGGCCCGTTGGTGCACTTATGACTGTATAGTACCTGCCGAGCACTCCGGTGCTCGGATCAGCAACAACTTCACAAAGGATCAGTCGTAGGGTGACGTCATCTGATCCCCAACCGGCCTCCTTGCACGCGGACCGCTAGGGGCGATCCCAACCTGGAAACAGTCTCTGCGGACCCCAACTTGGATCCGAACCTCTTAGCAGGAACCGCAGCGTCCGCTGTGTCCCTATCTAATCTACCCTACTGTGACAGGATCCCTAACATAGGGCGTGTCCCTACAGCACTACGTGACACACGCTATACTCTAGGCCGTCCCTAGAGCACAGCAACCTGTAATGGCTTTGGGGGAACTCCTAGGGGTCTACAGGGGTTAATAACCTGCCCCACCCCCTTAACTCTTCCCAGTCATGACTACTACTTAACTTATCCCAGCGCCTGCAGCAACAAGCTGTGACCCACAGGATGCTCGCAGCCAAAGTGCTGAGCAACAAGGTGCCTGCCTGTCAGACCTCACAGCACTGACAGCCGTGACTCTGACAAGGCAGCACTACACTAAGGGCAGCGTCCCTATCTTGGGCCTCCCTCAGCACTTACCCACTAACCTAGTGGGGAGTTGGGGCCTACCTGGGGTGTGGGTACCTATCTGGGTGCAGGAGCTGCAATCACTCCCCGCACCCTTCCTTCCCTCACAGCTCCCTGACTCCAACTGCCAGCGTGGGCTAAGCACGCGAAATGTATCCTTCTCTTCCCCTAGACATCCTTGGCCCTCATTGGCTACACTCATACACCTGGTGTCCTTGGCCCTAAGCCTCATGGGAGTTGTAGTCCCGTGGAGGCTGCACTTACATTGGGGCCACGTGCGCTCCTTCCCTGCACCTGCGCAAATCCCTAATGGCCGCCGCAACATTTCCCTACCTGTCCCTACTCTCGCGCGACTTCTCCCTGAAGCTGGGGTAATCCTTGCTCTTTCGCGACCACTGCGCATGCGCGAGCTAAGGGGAAATGGCGGCGCCCTCGCAGCCCGGCTCCGGGAGCGCCGGGATCCCCGTGACGCGCGTGTGGCCCTGGCAACCGGCCGCACGCGTCCCTGGCAACCCCCGAGCCGGGACCTGACCGCCCTCACCTCTGCGATCGCCGGGTGGAGCCGCCACTGGACTCGCGCGGCCCCCGCGATCGGCTACCAGGTGAGGGGGTGCTGACAGGCTGGGGAGACCTGGCTACATATATATAGTGAGAAAACTTTGTGAACCAGTTAGGATTTTCACATATTTTAAAACTAAAATATTATTACATCTTAATCTAAGTCCTAATAATAGATAAAGATCAAACAAATGACACTAAAACATGATACTTTTTCAACATTTATTTATCCACAAATGATTAAACATTCAATATCCATGTGTGAAAAAGTATATGAACATTTAGATACAGTACCTGGTGGCGCCCCCTTCAGCAGCAATAACTTCAACTAAGCTTTTCCTGTAACTGCTGGTCAGTCTCTCACATCGGTTTTGAGGTATTCTGGGACATTCCTCCTTACAGAACTGCTTCAACTCAGTGACATTTGATGGCATTTGTGCATGGACAGCTCACTTCAGGTCCTGCCACAACATTTCAATAGGGTTTAGGTCCGGACTTTGACTAGGCCATTCTAAAACATGCAATATCTTCCTTTGAAGCCATTCTTTGGTAGATCTGCTTGTATGTTTAGGTTCATTATCTTGACACACTTTCCCTTCAGCTTCAGCTCACAGATGGATTGCCTGACATTTTCCTCTAGAATTTTCTGATACAATGCAGAATTCATGGTTGTGTCAATGATGGCAAGTCGTCCAGGTCCTGAGGCAACAAAGCAGCCCCAATTATTCCACTCCCACTACCATGCTTGACGGTTGAAATGAGATTATACTTTTCAAACGCAGTTTTGATTTTCTGCAGACATAACATTTCTCATTGAGGCCAAAAAGTACTACCTTCAACTCGTCCATCTAGAGAACATTGTTTCAGAAGTCTTGTGGATCATCTATGTGATCTTTGGCAAACTTAGATGGCAGCAATGTTCTTTTTAGACAACAGTGGTTTCCCCTTGGCTATCCTTCTATGAACACCATTCTTATTCAGTATTTTTCTGATAGTTGACTCATGAACACTCACATTAGCCAAGGCGAGAGTGGCCTGCAGATCCTTGGATGTTACTCTGGCGTTCCTTGTGATTTCCTGAATGATTTGCCAGTTTGTTCTTGGAGAGATTTTGGTAGGATGACCGCTCATGGATAGAGTGACTATCGTCTTAAACTTTTTCCATTTGTCTGACAGTGGATTGGTGGAGTGAGGAAGTAGGTAAAGGTGCGCTCAAAATTAATAGTAGTAACTCCGGATAGAGTATATTAGTGAATTTAAACAATTAGCCCAATTTAGGCTCTAAGGGCCTTATTCAGAGAACATTCATAAAAAATTTGCCAGGGAATTTAAAATTACTGTTTTTTGGGCGTTGCTATCACGGTATTCAGAATGGCTCGAATACCAGTGATAGCAAAATGCCCAAAACTGGCGAGTTGCTGCCAGCGAGAGCATCGAGCCTCTGAAAAGGCAAAAACCAGCGATTCATTTCTGCTGCAGAGAGAGCAGCTCTGAGAGAGCCGCCTCTCCCAGCTGAAATGTCGCCCGAAAAATATTTATTTAAATATATATTTCTTTAATAGTGTAGAGGTGCAGGGGGTCTCCGGAGCTGAACCACGTTGGTTTTATGTCCGGGGATCCCCTGCTTCCCGAGATACAGGCCCCTTTATGGGGTGCCGGTATCTCCTATGCAAGGAAATGTCCCGGTCACGTGACGCGGGACATTTCAATGCAGAGGGATACCGGCACCCCATAAAGAGGTCTGTATCTCGGAAAGCAGGGGGTCCCCGGACATAAAACCAACGTGGTTCAGCTCCGGAGACGCCCTGCACCTCTACACTATTAAAGAAATGTATATTTAAATAAATATTTAAAAACAGATCAATACACGCCCCCCCCCCCCCCTCTGCCCAAACCCATAGAGTACAGTAATAGGCAAAATAACTATTATCCAGATATGGATAATAGATTATTTGCCCATTATTAAACACTGCATTAGCATACATAAATAAATAAATACAGTTATACTTACCACAACAGCAGGTCCCTCTGTCCTCCGTTGCAAGAAAGCATATATAGAAAATACATACATTGTAATGGTCCCTAACCCCTTAATCACCTTAGCGGTTACTAACCGCTATAGTTATCAAGGGGTTAACCCACCCTGACCTGTCAGGCCTCAGCACCCACCCTGACTGACTATACCACCCTATAGCCATTGAGTAGTAGAGTGGTACATCATACCCATATAATAATAATATGGGCATGATAAGCCTCTATAGCACTCAATGGGCACCCTAATAAAAATACAGTAATACACAAGACACACAGTAAGAAAAGCCAACTAAACTACCAAAAAAGACACTTCACTAAATACAATCAGTAGCCAGCTAATCCAATCAATATAATCAATAGCAATATCAACATTGAATTAATTAAACCATTATCCAATCAAAACAATTAATTCGGAAAGCAATTCAAAATGAATAGTAACACTAACCAATGTAAACAATGAATTAATCCAACATTAATTAATGTACCCATTAAAAGACAAATAAATACATTAAAACTATCTCTGAAGTATCCATAAAACACATTAGCTAACATAATATAACATTAAGTACAAGAGAGCACCAATCGCAAACCTTTTCTTACATTAACCATAAACAAACAATCACATCCATCAATAAATGCAATAACAAGCGTGAAATGCCCCCCAAATATTGGCATAATAATGTATTAATCTGTACCCTAAAGTGGTACAGATTAATATATTATCACTCAATGTGCCTCCCCCCAAAAATAAAAAAACACATCTAAAGAATAAACCTGTAAAAAGAGACATTTACAAACATTGAATATCTTACTTACCATTAGAAGCGGTGGCCCTCCGACTCCCGGGGTAACAGGAAGCTCACGTACCTTGAAGGCCTTCAACAGCATCCGATGCCATCCGCCATTAGGATCCGGCTCAGGTACCCCAATCTTCTTTTTTCTTTCTTTACTCACCGTCTTCTATCTTCATCTGTAACCATTTCTTGTTGTTCTTTATCTTCTTTCTTCATCTGTCAATCCATAAAACCCCATGTTAAATCCCAGCCGATGCTGTCTCGTCGGCTTCTTGGGCTCAAATGAGGCGTCACGGCCTTAAATATGGCTTGTGACGTCACATTTACCCTCACAATGGTTAACAGCCACCTGATTGGCTGTTAAAACCATGTGCAGACTGAATTTTTTTTTTTGCCGTGACGTCACTTAAAGGGAATGATGCCAGCCAATCAGAATGGCTGTGCTTCATTTACCTTTAACATGACGTCGGTAAATCCAAGATGGCCGCTGTGTCACAAGGTATTTCAGCCAATCAGATCGTGGGAACCAATTCCACACGCTGATTGGCTGAATTACCTTGTGACAGAGCGGCCATCTTGGATTTACCGACGTCATGTTAAAGGTAAATGAAGCACAGCCATTCTGATTGGCTGGCATCATTCCCTTTAAGTGACGTCACGGCAAAAAACAGTTTTTCAGTCTGCACATGGTTTTAACAGCCAATCAGGTGGCTGTTAACCATTGTGAGGGTAAATGTGACGTCACAAGCCATATTTAAGGCCGTGACGCCTCATTTGATCCCAAGAAGCCGACGAGACAGCATCGGCTGGGATTTAACATGGGGTTTTATGGATTGACAGATGAAGAAAGAAGATAAAGAACAACAAGAAATGGTTACAGATGAAGATAGAAGACGGTGAGTAAAGAAAGAAAACAGAAGATTGGGGTACCTGAGCCGGATCCTGATGGCGGATGGCATCCGATGCTGTTGGAGGCCTTCAAGGTACGTGAACTTCCTGTTACCACGGTAGTCGGAGGGCAACCGCTTCTAATAGTAAGTAAGATATTCAATGTTTGTAAATGTCTCTTTTTACAGGTTTATTCTTTGGATGTATTTTTTTATTTTTTGGGGAGGCATATTGAGTAATAATATATTAATCTGTACCACTTTAGGGTACAGATTAATACATTATTATGCCAATATTTGGGGGGCATTTCACGCTTGTTATTGCATATGTGAATGTTTGTTTATGGTTAATGTAAGAAAAGGTTTGCGATTGGTGTTCACTTGTACTTAATGTTATATTATGTTAGCTAATGTGTTTTATGGATACTTCAGAGATAGTTTTAATGTATTTATTTGTCTTTTAATGGTTACATTAATTAATGTTGGATTAATTAATTGTTTACATTGGTTAGTGTTACTATTCATTTTGAGTTGCTTTCCGAATTAATTGTTTTGATTGGATAATGGTTTAATTAATTCATTGTTGATGTTGTAATTGCTTCTGTTGATTGGATTAGCTGGCTACTGATTTTATTTAGTGAAGTGTGTTTTTTGGGAGTATAGTTAGGTTTTATTACTGTGTGTCTTGTGTATTACTGTATTTTTATTAGGGTGCCCATTGAGTGCTATAGAGGCTTATCATGCCCATATTATTATTATCATATGGGTATGATGTACCACTATACTACTCAATGGCTATAGGGTGGGTATAGTCAGTCTGGGGTGGGTGCTTAGGCCGGACGGGTGAGTGAAGGGGGTATTAGCCCTAAGGATGGGTGTTTAGACCTTGCGGGTGGGTAGCGGTTGGGTTAACCCCTTTATTACCTTAGCGGCATTAAACGCTAAGGTAATGAAGGGGTTAACTCCCACCGCAACCCCCCCGCAATGCCTAAACAGCCACTAAGGGCCAAATTCCCTCTTCACCCACCTCCGCTAGCCACTGTATTGTATTGTACTGTATGTTTCTTACAGTAAACCTGGCACGGGTGTTTAACCCCTTCATGGCCTTAGCGGTTAGCCGCTAAGGTAATGAAGTTGCTGTACATGCATGTTTCCTGCCTCGGATGCATGCCGGGGGGGTCCGGAGCTGCTATTAATGGCTATCAGCTCCGGAGACTCCCGGCATCAATCCGAGGCAGGAAAAGGGCCTGATTTTTTCCAAGTCCCGACCCATCGCAGCTCATCGATCCATCTCCCCACCAATTGTCCAACAATTTTGTGGGGAATTGGATTTGGGGAGAAAATCGTTTTTTAGGGCTGTGATGGGCTGCGATAGGCCGCGACACCCGACTCGCGGGTCTCTGAATAGCGGGAGTTTATCAACCATCCGAAAATGGTCGATAAGCAGCTGATCGCTGCTCAGTCAGCGAATTTTGGATGGAGATAAAATTTTGCGTTGATACAGGCCGTTATCGAGCACTTATCGAGGCTATCTGAATACGAGTGCCCATTTTGGTCGATAAGTGCTCAATAAGGGCCTTATCGAGGCTTTCTGAATAAGGCCCTAAATGTGAAAAAGTGCAGCTAGTATAAATTGATGACTCAAAACATCAATGTGAGAGGAAAATGGTGAGGAAAAAATACCCACGCAAAAATTCACATAAATCTTTAGTAATTATAAAAGCATTTAAAAATAAAACAGCACATAAGCAGTGCTACATAGAGAAATTACAGTGTTACATTATAAGAGATACATTATTACCAGATTCCCATACACATCACAAAATGGTCTTAGTTTCCAAGGAAAGAGAAATTCTCCAAATTGTAAAGCAGGGTGGTGAGTGTCCGCACACGGATAGATAGTAGCGCCGGTAGGGAAGCACCCGCTCCCGGCTCTTTGGTATAAACAATCATGTTCCAAGTGGAGAAGAAAGGTAAGTCCAACCTCATATGGCTCGCACTTCCAATCATCACGGCAAACAAATGCTCGCAGCACGTTGGATGAAGATCAGCTCCGGTTAGGTAATGCACCCACTCCCGGTCCTCAGTATTGAACTACACGTGTCACCGTCGTCTAGGTGTAAGTGAAAGAGGGCTGGATCAATAGGGACTGCACCACAGCTGTTGTAGTTAAACAAGAAACAACAGCGACTTCTGAATAGGTTGAATAACTTGTGTGCTGTTTCTTTATTCTATTGCTTGCTATAAATCTTGATTTAGCTCAATATTGCCTCTTTGGATATTTTGCTGCAAGTTATTCAACCTATTCAGAAGAGGCGGTTGATTCGTGTTCAACTACTACAGCTGTGGTGCAGTCCAGGTGATTGTTTATACCACCGAGCCGGGATCAGGTGCCTTCCCTACCGGCGCTACCATCTATCCGTGTGCGGACACTCACCTCCCTGCTTTACAATTTGGCGAATTTCTCTTTCCTTGGAAACTCAGACCATTTTGTGATGTGTATGGGAATTTGGTAACAATGTATCACTTACAGTGGATTGGTGGAGCCTCAAATACTTAGAAATTGTGTTGTAACCCTTTCTAGACTGATAAGCATCAATAGCTGCTTTTCTGAGACCCTCAGAGATTTATTTTGATTGTGGCATGACGTGTTTCCCCACACCTGTAGGCTGAAGACCAAACGCACAACGTTTATGATTTTTATATAGTTTGGGGCCTCCCAAACTCACTCCTGGAGATCTACCTAATTATTTAAACACCTGCTTCTAATTATCCCCTTTAATTTAGCTGATAAAACCAGAGTTTCACTTACTTTTTCAATATTCCCTGACTCATTGTTTTTGTAATTCATACAGAATTGTGTTTTAAAAGACAGGGAATTGTTTACTATAAACCCTTTTGGATATTTTAGAAAAGACTAATTTTGATTCAAGAAGGTTATCATGGAAAACTATGGAAGTTCCGTAATTATCATGATGCCTTTTTATATTATTCCTTTAAAAAAATGTACGTTACAATGAAAATGTAGGGAGAGCAAGATAATTTCTCCAGGGTGGCTCGTCTTTTGAGTTTCCTACAGTATGTGTCTAAATTCACAGAACTGAAGAAATTATCCCCTCAGGCAAGGTTGTAGAAAGATTGAGAATCCAAGACTTAATGAAACGAAGCACAAGAGTGAAGAGAGTTTGTAGGAGACAAGTGCAGAAGTATAACCAGGGAGACATAGATTTGGGGGAAATGAACACTGGAATTTATTTAGTCCGTAGCTTAAAAAATAAAACAGCTTTAAGGCAGCATACAAATAAACAAATAGACTATCCCTGTGTTAGGGCTAACTCATACTTCCC
The DNA here is from genome assembly GCF_040206685.1 of Ascaphus truei. NCBI lineage: Eukaryota > Metazoa > Chordata > Amphibia > Anura > Ascaphidae > Ascaphus > Ascaphus truei. The sequence goes on along the minus strand of NC_134483.1, from coordinate 518,704,544 downwards.
AGTCCCTATATGCAAGTTTGGGAAGATACGCCTCTTACCAGCCTCTGACTCAATGTCCAAAGAGATACCTGTTGTCAGGGGCTCTTTCCCTTAGTCTGGGTTGGTGTCCGTGGGTGTACTCTCTGGCGTGTTTCAGTGACCACTGTTTCAGGGAATAGAGGGTCTGGTTACTTGGGATCTCTCTCTTATCAACACACACAACCTTAGTGCTAGAGACATCCCCTGCAGTTTACGCAGGTGTTTTTTCTACCCAACTGATGATCTAGGTCAGGGGAGTGCAATCTTTTTCCCCTGCGCCCCCCTGCCATCTGTCCCCCTCTCCTTGCGACCCCCCCCCCTGCTTATCTTGCTGCAGACATCCTGGCATCATGACGTCATGTTGCCACAACAACGTAATGTCACATGACCCCGTGGCGTCATTTGACGCTGCGTTGCCATGGCGACGCGTGACCAGGACCGTTGGAAACAAGGTAAGTAGAAGTTAATAGAGGCCCTGCAGCTCCCCAGGGATTAATTTAAATGTCTTCGGGAAGCACGCGGGGCCTCTGTAAACCCTGCGCCCCTCGCAGCGAGTCTCGGGGGGCGCACCCCCCACTTTGCGCACCGCTGATTTAGGTGCAAACTGGCTTATTGTCTGTAACTGCAATTAACCAACTGCCTGCTGGACTCAGCCAGATATAGTCTTTGTATTTCGAGCCCTTTTAGACAGGGGGTAAGGCTACATTTTAATATTTACAATTTTAAGATTTTTACATTCTCAATATTTCTCAATAACATGTTTTGTATATTAGTGAAATAAGTGTTACTTCAATACCCATTTGGCTGAAGCCTTCTAAATAAATATTATAGGTGTCTTTTTGACCTTTAAGGGCCTATGCTATAAGCGTTCATACGTCACTTATCGAGCACTTATCATGCAAAATGCCTACTGAGATTCAGTAAGCCTCGATAAATGGGCGATAAAGGAATGAATCGACAAATTTTTCAGTCGTCAAAAAAAGATCGCTGGGTGAGCGGCGATAAGCCACTTATCGGCAGGTTCTGAAACTCGTGCAATTCTAGTAGCCGTGATTAGGTTATCGAGGCCTATTGCAGCTCTAGAATGGCGAATTTCTCCCTAAATCCTCACGTCAGGAAAAGTTGGCGTGAGGCTGGTGAGAAGTTGCTGAGAGCCGGTGAGACAGAACTTAGAAAAATATGCTTTTTTTCTGTATCGGATTGATGCCGGGAGTCTCCGGAGCTGATATCCATTGATATCAGCATCGCCGGTCCCCGGCATGAATCCCATGCAATAAAAATGCCTTTACAGGCAACTTCATTAACCTTAGCGGCTAACCGCTAAGGCAATGAAGGGGTTAACCCCTCCCGCTACCCACCAAGGGCCAAATACCCCCTTCACCCACCCCTGCTACCCACAATAAACACTAATACCCACCTCCTCTACCCCCACATGATTTATACCAGAGGCCGTGGGTGTCCTCAGGTGGTCCCGCGGGTGTCTGGGGTCCCTAGGGTGGTCCCTGTGGGTGTCTGAGGGCCCACGGGTTGTCCCCGTGGGGGTGGGGGGTCCTCAGTTTGTCCCCGCGGGTCTCTGGGGCCCTCAGGTTGTCCCTCTGTGTGTCTGGGTGCCCTCGGTGGTCCCCATGGGTGTCTGGGGGGCCTCAGTTGGTCCCAGCGGGTATCTTGGGGCCCTCTGGTGGTCCCTGCTGGTGTCCGGTGGTCCTCAGCTTGTCTACATGGGTGTCTGGGAGTCCTCAGGTGGTCCCTTCAGGTGTCTGGGGGTCCTTGGATGGTCCCCGTGGGATTCTGGGGGCCCTCGGGTGGTCCCCATGGGTCCCTGATGGCCTGTGGTACCAATCCTTTGGCAAACAAAATGTGCAATACATTGAAATAAATACACCCTCCTACCCCCCCATCCCCAACACATACAGTACAATAATGGGCAAAATAACTATTATCCAGATATGGATAATAGCTCATTTGCCCATTATAAAATAAAACATTAGCCAGCCAGCATAAATAAAGTAAATACAACTTTCTACTTACCCCTGCCATCAAAAGGGCGTCATCATCAGCAAACTCCAGGTTCATGTCCTCCGTTGACAGAAAGAATACAAGAAAAAATACAATCTAATGGCCCCTAACCCCTTAATCACATTAGCGGTTAATAACCGCTATAGTAATTATGGGGTTAACCCACCCTCCCCTGCTACCCACCCGGGAGGCCTAGCCACCCATCCCGGGACCACTATACCCACCCTCTACCAATTGATAGGCATAGTGGTACATCATACCCATATCATATGGGCATGATAATCCACTATAGCAGTCAATGGTAACCCTAATAAAAAAGCATGAAGGCCAAAAATACACAATAATAAAAGATATACAGTACACAAGCACCTAAACACCCCAATTAAATAACTAAAAGCACTAGCCAACCAATTAAATAAATGCTCTAGCCAACCAATTAAATAAATAAATGCACTAGCCAAACAATTAAATAAATAAATAAAAGCACTAGCCAACCAATCAATCAATTTAATAAATAAAAGCACTAACCAACAAAACAATTAATTGATTTTAAACACTAGCCAACAAAACAATTAATGAATTTAAACCAGAAGCCAACAAAACAAATAATTAATTTAAAATGTGAACCAATCCTAAAATGTACTAAAAACAAGCCATCCCAATTCCAAACAATTGAATCCAAACAATAAAAACAAATAGAAAAAATTACAATAAATTCAAAACAAGCATTTGCCAAAAAATGCATTGGCTGTCACTGTACTTATCTGTACCCTAAAGGGGCACAGATTAATATATTGCCCATTGACTTATAATCACAAACATACAAATAAATAAATACAATGAAAAAACCTGAAAAAAAGACATTTACGTACAAATTTATTAATATCAAACCACTGATAAAGTCAATGTGGCCTCTGACCTTCAGCTAACAATTGGTCTTATTTCAGTTCAGTTAGTCAGTAGTTCCGACTTCATCTGCACCAGATCTTTTATTGCCTACCAGATAAAATATGTAAGTTAAAGTAAATGAAGAAGAGGAAAGTGGAGAGAATAAAGGTGAATGATATATAACATGATGTACCAGTCATCCACTGGGAATAACTAATAAAAGGACAATTTACTCAGTGACCAGTAACCAATGTAATCTAAAGGTTATGTTTACCTGCCTGTAACTTGACTGTGCACATTGCCTATATTTGAAAGCCTATCTGAAGCAATTTGAAAGCCCAGGAACATTCAGTTACTCCCAGGGTCATAAGAGATTAAGAAAAAGTGTCTCCCAGAGTAATTTTGACAGTTTAATGACAGATGCAGCCTAATGTTATTCCTACGAGACTTTAAAGGTTGTCCTACATGCCGACTAAATCGTCCACTGATGATATACTGATGCTGATTATGACATTAGATTTGGTAAGAAGAAAGTTTATGGTCCACTGCTACTATTTGGTGGTACATTAGGACAAGCAAACTTTCACCTCACTCCAATTCAGATGTGCCAATGTGCTACCATATGAAGACACAATAGATTGCGAATTATAATACATCCTGTAACCATTGTCTTCTACTATATGTTTATTTCCCAGCAGAGAGCAAATAGTTCAAAAGCTTTTACTAATGAAGACACAATAGATTGTGAATTATAATAGATCATGTAACCATTGTCTTCTACTGTATGTTTATTTCCCAGCAGAGAGCAAATAGTTCAAAAGCTTTTACTAATGTTGACTATTATAAATGCTGAGTATTCTAGCATTCTTTTTGTGTTTTTATCTTTAACTAACCTGTTTGTTTAGCTTACTTGATGTGCTTTTCTTAACTGCTTGAGACAGTGCAATGCTTTATTCATGTTGTAACCATACTTTTTGTTGAAATCCTTATACATTTTATGTAAATGTACAACTATACATTTACAGTACAGTACGTCAAACAAAGCTAGGTATACACTTACCTGTTTTCTATGCTGTTTTGAAGTTGTACTACTTGTTCAGTAACTGCTCAAACATTCTACAGGGCTTATTCTTTATTCACCAAAGCATTTGATTGGGGCGTTTTCAGCCTTAATGGCCCATTGACTTCCATGGGGAATTTTAGATGAAAAAGTCCAGATTCGCCATTGTGGAATATACCGCTAAGTATTTAACCACAAAAGAAGTCTGCAATCTGACCCATGTTAAGGACCTTTTAAGGGTAATCTTGAAGCTACCACTTGTTAAAAAGCTGCTAAATCCTGCACTGTGTATGTCTTTTAAGTTTAAGAGGAAATCGAAAATCTGAACATTGGGACATGAGGGGATTGTAAAGCGCATTGCAGGCTGTGTAATTGAGCATTAAATTTCATTTTGACATTGACCGTGTTGCATTCCTATTGAAGAATATATACAAATGTTATGCTAGGTTAGGGACATTGAATATTGAAAAAACCTTCAGTTAATACCATGGATATTTTTGGCATTGTATATGAAAAAGCATACACAAGCAAGGCTGATAGAACTCCCATGCAATGCTCACAGGGAGCGTCCATGTATCAATGCAAACAGTAAAATTGTTCCACATACACACATCTTTGTAGTTGAATCAGTATATCCATATCACTATGGATATCACCCTTAAAGCCACTCTTTGTGGACTCCCACTAACCTCTGTAAGGGGTATATTTTTTATGGGTGTCACAGGCCATGGGTACAGTGAAAGAAGAAGTGGTATGCAATGCAGAGGATTCTTGGATGGCGGTGCAGCTGCCTTGGAAAAATTCGTGGGACCAAACATGCAAGGAACACGTCATCACGGCGCCGATACGTCATCACAGGAGGCGGGAATTGTGGGTATTTAAATCTTATGTGTCGTGTGTATACTATACTCTTTGACAAAGGCCCGCTGCGGCTGAAACGCGTCAGAGTTTGTCTGTTGCTGTTTTTATGTGCCATTAAACTTTGTTGTACCCAGTTCCTTGCAAGTTTGGTCCCACGAATTTTTTCCAAGGCAGCTGCACCGCCATCCAAGAATCTTCTGCATTCTTATCTTTAAAGTCAGGACTTTCAATAAGAGACCTTCTTGTTTTGAATTAAGATATATTAAAGTAATGTACATATTTGAAATACCTCTGACTGAGAATACATTACAACAAATACCTGCATTTTTGAAGGCATACACAATTGCCCCATGTCATACTGTAGTCACATGGTAACTGTCATGGCAATGTCTTAACTATGGGCACGTACTGTAAGATGTTATCTGTTTATTACCAACAAGCCTTTAGCTGAAACAACAGGCTTGTTGACTATGGGTTCTCCTAAACAGTCAATTGGGCATTTCGTTGGAAAAAGAATAATGCATTGTTCAACAGGGTAATGATAAAGCCTTTAGCTGACATCTTCATAATCAATGGCTACAGTATATGGAATACATTTCAAGCTTAGCAAACTGAACTTATATACATGTATGCTGTGCAAAGAAATTAAAGCTGTTAACTTTAAACCATAATGGATCATCACTAAGGAATTTAGTTGTCACTAATAATGACAGTGAATCAATGTGTGAAGACACTGGAGAATGCAACCGGCATGTGTTATAAAGAGTAGCTGACAATGGAAAGCATCTGTCTTATTCATGTTGCATTCGCACAAGCCACCTGTCATATCTAAATTGCAATGTACTTCAATTGTTGCTTCAATGTTTGAACACTTGTAGAGAAAAAAAAAAGAGAGCGTTCATTATGTGTGGGGGAAAACATGGCGAAAGGAATCATAACACAGCATATCGAGTTAAAATGCAGAGACCAGATCTCAACGTTTCTATAGGACTCAATGGCAGCGATAAGGCAGAATATCCCAGAAAAGCGCCCCAAAACCCACCAGTGGGAGCAATAACCTTTCCTATAAAATATTTTGCATTCTTAAATTATGCCAAATATTAGGCTTGGGTAGCAAAAATATACAGTTTGTTACTTGAAAACAGAAATTGTGCGGTAGAAATAATAGCTTAATGAATCATCACTTAAAAGGGCTTTGGAGGGTTATTACAATGGTGGCTAATTTCATTCATGATGAGACTTTTTGTAGACTTGTTTATATACAGGCTAATGTATACACTCTTTAACTTTGTAATTTATTGTAAACTAATTATGCCGCCATCATTAGACAAACAAATGAACAGCAAGGATCATAACTATACAATAGGATCGGAATTGCATAGAACCCTTTGAAAATAAAATTCTTCCTCCCTTACTGTACATCCCTCTCCTCATGCCTTACACATCTTACCTCAACCTATTCTGTCCCATCTTATCCCCATTTTCATCCTCCGTGATACCCATTTATTCCCAATATTCAGGGACAGATTACCCATTAGGAACAGTAGGCATGTGCCTAGGGGCCCCCAAGGTTAGGGGGCTTCCACCTCCTGTCTCGTAGTGGTGCTGTCTGTGCGTGTAAATTTGCATGCTTGCTGTGCCGCCCTTCCGCCTCGCAGAGCCGGTGACAGTGGTGGGGGGGAAGCTGAGAATGCAGGAGCCCGGGACAGCCGTCCTGCCCAAGTCCGGCCTCTCCCTGCCTGAACTCTCTGTGGTGAGCCTGGCCTAGATGAGAATGTTGCCACCCCTGTGCGCACTGGAAGTTGAGGCCCATCCGGAAGTTGCATCTGCCTGCAGCCAACAGAATTGGTCATCAGCATTGCACAGCACCTGATTGACCGGAGGCCTCTCCAGTCCAGCAGTCTCCACAACAAGGAAGGTAAGGGTGGAGGTCATTGTATGTATGTGTATCGGGGTGGGGGTCATTCTATGTATATGTATTGGGAAAGGGGTTATTGTATGTATTGGAGAACGGTGTTATTTTATGTATTTGGGGTGAGTGTTATGGTATGTTTTGGGGGAGGGAGTTATTTTATGGATTGGGGGAGGGAGTTACTTATTCTACCCCTTTCTCCCCTTCCTCTGGTGCGGGGGAGCTGACGTCCATGTACCGAGCTCCGCGCAGGATCGGAAGGTGAGGACGGCCATGTTAGGTGTCACGCATGCACAGAATGGCAGGCGTGCATGCACAGTGGGTACTAAGTGCAGTGGCCATATTAGGTGGCTCTACACTGAATGGGAATACATGTCCCATAGTGCTTGGGGACGTGAAGAGTCCTAGCAAATAGGGCTTTATCCAGCATGGAAATCAGGATTTCCTCCGCAGCGGAGAACATGCGCGCCAGTCAGACAGAGGGTGGCAACAGCGAAGATAGTGTCCAGAGAGCAGTGCTTCCCGGGACTAGGCCTAGACTTGCCCCTTAGGCCCCAGCGTAGTTCCCTTAAGCATAGGGAAAGGGGGCTACTATGTATTGGGGAGGGTTATTATATGTATTTGTATTGGGAAGGGGGTTATTGTATGCATTGGGGGAGGGGGTTATTTTATGGATTTGGGGAGAGGGTTACTTATTGCATGTATTGCGGAGGGCTATTATATGTATATGTATTGGGGAAGGTGTAACAGTATAATTTATGCTTAATTTGACCCATTTATTTATCACTTGTTCATCATTTGTGTCCAGTGCCAACTGAATATCACTCTTGTGTGTGGTCATATTACAGTGTGCAGTATTTAAATGTCCAGTTGTCATTTTTTATTTAAAAATGTTCTTAATACATCTATTTCTTTATATACATAATTTATTTTTTGTATAGTATTTGTATTCATTTTTTCTAGTGCAGTTTACATCAGCCTATGTTTTATTGGCAAACACTTACAGTATACCTTCTGTGATTCATTCTGTGCTAAATCCCACACAATATACTGTAGGTTTATAGTTTCTTTGGACTAATTTAGTTCATTTTAAAATGTATAATTACTGTATATGAGACACTAATATTTGTTTGTTTCTTTTAGAGCTGTAGTTATTGTAGCAGGGTTCCCCCTGGTGCCCCCCTTACCTCCGCTTAGCGGGGGGACACCTGCACTGTGCCAGGGAGCTGCAGGGGCGAGAGTGTAAATATTTAAAGTTAAAAATGGAATGCTTGCTTATTTGACAATCTCTCACAAGGCAAAGGTTGTTTCTATGCCTTGTGAGAGATTGTCAAATAAGCAAGCATTCCATTTTTAACTTTACATTTTTATTTTAGGGCATAGGGGCACTATGTATACATGCACTCTCAGTGACTGAGTCTTTTATCTCCTTTCTTCTCTATTGCTCCCCCTGGAATAATGTCCCAAAGTTAAGACAGAACAAGCACCTTCCCCCTCACACACAGAAGAGCGCTTATACTGCGCATGTGCGAAACGGCAAGCACACTGGAGGAGAAGGGCTGAGCCTGCCATTAACCAAGATTGCATCATCACATACAGAGGAGACATCGCGAGAGCACAGGACATTTTTTTTTGTTTCAAACTTTTTACTTGTTTTTCTTAGGCATAAGCAGATTGGAGACATTACAGAGTTTCAGGAGGAATACTTTACAGCGTTTTTCTCATATACAAAGAGACAGAAGTTTGCGTAAAGGAAGAACTAGATATATTAATATTATTCATAAAACTCTTTAACGGTTTAACCCATATATCCTCTTTCAATTTTGCTTTGAAATTTGGCGTCTCCTTGCTTATCCCCAATTGGGAAAAACAAAAGAATAGAGGGAGAAAAGGATAGTAAGAGAAGGAGGAGGGGGAGAGAGGAGAGGGATGGAAGGTAAAGTGGGGATGGGAGGGGGGAACTCATGGGATCAGGATAGGCAGGGCGTGAGGGGGGGAGGGATCAATCCCCTCTCAACCAGTCCCCTCCGACCCAGCCAATCAAATTGCTGGACACTCCCATCTCTGCTTTGGGAGTCTGTTCTTTGTTTTTATTTTATTTCCGATTCTTAGTTCCAGGGCCATGGCTGCCCATACACTATAAAATTGCTCCATTTTTTGATTAAGTAGTACTGCTCCACAAGTCTAAGCTCATTATCTCTTCTGATTACTGTACGCTTGGATGGTGCGTTGATTTTCTTCCACGCCGCAGCTATGGAGCAACGAGCCGCGGTAAGAATGAATGAGACTTATTTTCTTAGAGATGTCTGAAGGTCTTCAATAGGTTTGGCCAGAAGAAAAGACAGCGGGTTCATCTGTACTCTTACTCCTGTGAGATCCTGTATCATATCTTGGAATATAAACCAGAATTTTTGGATCTGTGGGCAAGTCCACCAGATATGTACCAAATCTCCTCTCTGGCCATACCCCCTCCAGCAAAGATCAGGTGTTGCAGGGAAAATTTGGCTCAGCCTACTTGGAGTACCAGGTAGAGAGACAGAAGTTAGCCAAAGGCTAACACAAGAACCCCAATTGCTGCACTCAAAGTGTAGTATGAATACCGTAATGATAGGGGTATACAATAACCCACTAAAGGAGTAGTTTATTTCTTCTTGAATTGACACATCAAGGTGAGTATTGTTCTCACAATTAAACAGGATACTGCTGGGCAGTAGCACAGCTGATTCAGACCGCCTCCTGCATTAGCGTCACCGTTGTGACGCTCTCATCCCTACGCATATTTTGTTTGTCTCTGCAACCTTTGTCAGGGGGAGGAGCTCCTCCTACAGCGCGGCAGTATCCTGTTACCAGCGCAGCACCTTTCTATAGGTGTACAAGAAAATTTAGTACAGCTGAAACCCCTTTATAACACCGTCCTTGGGAGCCACGGAATGAGACCGCGTTATAACCGGGATCGCATTAACATTTTGGCACACAATGGAGAGCCGATCTCTCTCCTCTTTGCAGGACTGTCTCTGCAGCTGTTAGCTCTAGTGCGCGGCATCGCAGAGGAGGGTCACATGACTCAACCCCTTATTTTTTTATTTTTGCTATGGACACATACACACAACTACACCATGTAGGAAATGAACATTAAAACATTTTATATAATACACATGCAGGGATCAAATTCAGGACCTTCCATAAACTGGTACCAATACATTACCTCTACATCACAGGCTTGGTGTAAATGTTTTTTTTGTTTCTAGAGTCTGTGACATCACACAGTCCCTGCGGTGTAGAGGTAGAGCAATGGTACCAGTAAACCCAGGAAAGGTCCTGGGTTTGATTACTGTATGATATGGACTGCACTGTGTAATATGTATATGTGAGGTTTGTTATTAGAGTCTGTGACATCACATAATCCCTGTGGCATAGACTCTAATAACAAACTTAACATATACATAGTACACAGTACACAGTACACAGTGCAGTCAAGGTTAAGTTTATTTATAGAGTCTGTTTTGTCACACCAAGCCTGTGGTGTAGTGGTAGAGCAATGGTACCTGTATATGAAAGGTACTGGGGTTGATTCCTGTATGATATGGTATCATTTATAAATGATAAAATAACAATCAACCACATTTAACAACAAACAATCACAGACTCTAGAAACAAACAAAACATTTACATACAGTACTACAGGTAATAAACGATTACTTCAAGTTATTGCTGCTAAAGGTTGTTCTACAAGCTATTGAATCATAAGGTATACTTAGTTTTTCACACATACAGTAGCTTCTCCATTTTGGCTTTATTTTTGTTAAATCATGACACGGTGTAATATGTGATGTGTTGTTGTTCATCTGAGGTTGTATTTACCTCATTTTAAGACCTGCTAAGGAACAAATGATTGTTATTATGTCCTGATATATAAAACCATAGAATTCAAAGAGGGTGTACTTTCTTTTTCACACAACTGTATGTGTTTGTGGGGGTGTAATATTCATGCATGTGTTTTGCGACTCTCTGAATATTTTGGAGAATGACCTTTTTTATAAAATGGCTCTTTTTCCTTGAGAGGTTGCAGACCCCTCGTATTATTTATTTATTATTTATTTATAAAATGTTTTACCAGGAAGTAATACATTGAGAGTTACCTCTCGTTTTCAAGTTTGTCCTGGACATAGTTAATCTGACAAATAATACATGGTTACAAATACAGTTACATAAATGAACAGGGTATACATTATATACAATAAATTGCATGCACAGTTAGAGAAGATGTATATTTTAGGCGTATGTAACAGGTGCAGACCAGATTAAAATGTGAGACAGCCTTAGTTTTGAAAGAACTTAAACTGGTGTTGGATGTGAGAGTCTCCGGTAGGTTGTTACAGTTTTGGGGTGCACGGTAAGAGAAGGAGGAGCGGCCGTATACTTTGTTGAGCCTTGGGACCAGTCTTTTGGAGTCTTATCTCAGATGATAAGTGCTACATGTGGTAGGGGTGAGGAGCTTGTTCAGATAGGTGGGTAGCTTGCCCAGAAAGTATTTGAAGGCAAGACAGGAAAGGTGAACTTTGCGCATAGACTCGAGTGATGACTAATCTAGTTCTTTGAGCATTTCGCAGTGATGTGTGTTGTAGTTGCATTGGAGAACGAAACGACATATCCATATATTTCTTTGTTCACTTTGCAGCTTTCTACAACAGCCTTTATATTTTTCCAATGCTTTAAGTGATCATATTTTTAACTGAAGTAATCTTCCAGGCAACATCTGCTGGTTGTATCCTGTACTTTTCTGGCATAGTCTTCTGCCACAAAAGAATAGATACAGGATACTGGGTTAAAGAGGGTAATGGAATGCATCACACTATTCAATGTTCAGTTGTGTATTTATTACCTTTTCAGCAATGGGAAGCGGTGAATTATATGTAAAGCAGAAACTTGCAAAACCTTTTATCAATACAGCTCAACCCCGTTATAACGCAATCCGTAACAACGCGAATCCGCTTATAACGCGATGCAAGCGTGGCTCCCAATTTTCGTATTTATGAATACTTTACAACACGATTATTGGTATCTTAAATACTTTATTGTACAATGCATACAATTATACATTATTTCTAATGCGATCCGCTTATAACGCGATGTGATTCTTTGGACCCCAAGCACAGCGTTATAAGGGGGTTGAGCTGTACATGTGGGTGAATAAGGGGATGACCCCTAAATTGGGTGCTCTAAAGAAAACCTTGCTGGCAAGTCTGAATTGTTTCTTAGTATTAAACAAGCGGAGTACTCTGTCATCTAAGGTAAACGGTAATGAATGATAAGCAGTATGCAGTCAGTCTAAAGCAGTGGGTTAAATGACCCGTACACGGACATGAAGCCTTCTAACCTGACCGGTGAGCGTGTATCCAACCGGCGGTCCCTTCTCTGGTGGGCCTCTCTGTGTTCCGTGGTCTGCGATATCCTGCAGCACTCCGTACAGCTGCTTCCTGTCCGGGGATCCTGTCCTCCACTGGCGGTCCTTTCTGGCAGCCCTCGGGGTACACAGCGACCTGTGACCCCCGGATGTACCTGCTGCTGCTGCTTCCGTATCCTGTGTGACAGAGAATAGCTCCGCTCCACTGCGTGCGTCCGTCCCGATGAGAGGTATAGTAGAAAAAAGGGGGGGGGGATACGAGCACTGCAAAAAAGACACTCTGGCTAGGGCATGTGCAAAAACGTAGAAAAAGGCTTTATTGTGGCTGGTACGCCATTAAAATTACATGTTCACCGTCCTCTGACGCGTTTCATTCCCAACGGAACTTTATCAAAGAGTCTTTGATAAAGTTCCGTTGGGAACGAAACGCGTCAGAGGACGGTGAACATGTAATTTTAATGGCGTACCAGCCACAATAAAGCCTTTTTCTACGTTTTTGCACATGCCCTAGCCAGAGTGTCTTTTTTGCAGTGCTCGTATCCCCCCCCCCTTTTTTTTGAGCTGTACATGTAATTGACTGTTTTGATCCAGATTTCATACATTAATTGTAGGCTAAAACAGTGTGCAAGTTAATGTATGTATGTCTTTATTTATATAGCGCCATTAATGTTCATAGCGCTTCACAGTAGTAATACATGTGACAATCATATAAATTTTAAAAAGTACAAATAATAGATCATGGGAATAAGTGCTTCAGACATATAAGTAACATTTCAGAAGAGGAGTCCCTGCTCCGAAGAGCTTACAATCTAATTGGTAGGTAGGAAGAACATACAGAGACAGTAGGAGGGCATACTGGTAAGTAAGTGCGTCTGCAGAGGGCCAAGCTTTATGTATCATGTGTATAGTAATAGCCATGGTGCTACTCATATGCTTCTTTAAGCAAGTGTGTCTTAAGGTGGGTCTTAAAGTTGGATAGAGAAGGTGCTAGTCGGTGATTGAGCGGAAGGGCATTCCAGAGATGTACAGTAGGACAGTCAGTAAGAAAGGTTTAAGGCGAGAGAGGGCTTTAGATACAAAAGGAGTAGAGAGAAAGCATCCTTGAGCAGAACGCAAGAGTCGGGATGGTGCATAGCGAGAAATTAGGGCTGAGATGTAGGGAGGGGCAGAAGAGTGTAAACCTTTAAAAGTGAGGAGAATTGAGTGCGAGATGCGGGATTTGATAGGAAGCCAGGAGAGTGATTTCAGCAGGGGAGACACGGAGACAGATTTAGGAAAGAGTAGAATGATGGCAGCAGCGTTTAGGATAGATTGTAGGGGAGACAGGTGAGAGGCAGGAAGGCCGGACAGCAGGAGGTTACAGCTATCAAGAGAATGAGGGCCTGAGTTACAGTTTTAGCAGTCGAGCAACAGAGGAAAGGGCATATTTTTGTAATATTGTGGAGGAAAAAGCAACAGGTTTTAGATACGTTTTGAATGTGAGAGGAGAATGGGAGAGAGGAGTCGTGTGTGACATCTAGGCAGCGGGCTTGGGCTACTGTTAGTACTTCCACTGTTAATGTGGAAGGAGGTAGGAGGTAGGAGGTAGTAGGGCCAGGTTTGGGAGACAGTATGTGGAGCTCGGTTTTTGCCATGATAAGTTTAAGTTGGCGGAGGGAAACTTTGATCTGTACAGCAGGTGTAAGGTCAGGAGTTGAAAAGTAAACATTTGTGTCGTCAGCATAGTGGTGATAGTTAAACCCAAGAAATGTGATTAGATCACCTGGAGAAAGTGTGTACAGAGAAAAGAGAAGAGGTCCCAGGACAGAGCCCTGGGGTACCCCCACAGAGAGATCGAGGAGGAGAATGTCTTAGAAAAAGAGACACTGAAGGTACGATGGGAGAGGTAAGAGGAGATCCAGGATAGAGCTTTATTATGAATACCAAGAGTATGGAGAATGTGAAGGAGAAGAGGGTGATCCACTGTGTCAAATGCTGCAGAGAGGTCAAGTAATATGAGCAGAGTGTACTGATCTCTGTCTTTGGTAGCATGGAGCTCATTATTTATTTTAGTGATGGCTGTTTCAGTCAAGTGAGCAGTGCCTTTTAATTGTACCCAATGGCCAAATGTCTCTCATTCAATCATAAGGAAATATGCATATCATTGGAAACAATACATTAGACAGATTTTCAGCTATAAATGAACTGACTGAGGACCCTGTATGTTCACTGGGTGACAGATTCCTTAGGTCAGGGGTGGCTAACTTCAGTCCTCAAGGGCCACCAACAGGCAGGTTTTCAGGTTATCGACTGAGCCACTTGTGCTGAAGCAGGGATATCCTGAAAACCTTACCTGTTAGTGGCCCTTGAGGGCTGAAGTTGGCACCCCTGCCGTAGGTAATATAAACAGAGAAATAGCAGATGAGTTCTGAATCTGTAATATGAATATAGCCCACTTTCCCGTGTCTAAGGGAAATACGTGTGCTGAGTACCTGTTTAGTGTACAGGAGGCATAATCCTCCAAAACTGGGAGCTTGGTGTGATTGAGTTCTCTTTTGATACAGTGCCTCCACCTGGGAGGGATCCTAGTGCAGCAGGATAACCACTCACAGGAACCAATACAATCAGTAAATAAGTATACACACACTGGTATATCTAACTTATCTTTACTGACGCACATACTGTATAACTCTACAATACAATAATAGTACAAGGCCCCACAATACAATACCCACAACACAGTAACACCACCCTGGTGGAACCTCCAAAGTACTGAGGGTGTCCTGGGCACCTAACCACCCCGGTGTCCACAGTGTCAAGCCCACCAAAAGTGTATGGAGTAGCACTACCCCCTGTGTGTGGTCATTGGTGCACGTTGGGTACCTTCCTGGTCTTAGGCCAGACCAGGCTGACTTGGATGTTGGAGCCGCAGAACCGCAAAGTGGTCCCACGACGTGGTCTACTGGATCCTCTATCTCTTGTCTGCAGGAGTCCACCTCTTGAGGGAGCTCTAGCTGGAGTATGTCCCTTAATGTCTTATGGTAATGTGCCTGAGTTCTGGTCCATGACTGCAAGCCGTGCACACCGCATGGCGTCTCTTCACTGGTGTGGTGCCTGTCACTAAAAGGATTAAGGGTTATCTGGGGCCTTCCCTATAGCACCAAAAGCTGACAGGATCAAGGGCCTAGCTGGGACCTGGGGGGTATCTGGCCTAGTACGGGAGCCACTTGCACCTGGACATTACCTACTACCTTGCAGTCCCTGCTCCGACTGGTGCGCAGTCCTCTGCGCACCAAATGTATCTTTCTCCTTCTCCGTGAACCCAGGAGCCCTATTGGCTCTCCTGTCCCACATGGTTAGCAGCCCTGGAGGCTGCTGGGACCTGTAGTCCCGTGTTGAGCCGCCTGTAATGGCTGACGCACTCTATAGCTACTTGCATGCGCATGGTGGCCATCGAACATGCGGGGGCATCCAATATGATGGTGCCCTGCACTGGCATCCACCACAGAGCTCCGGCGACCAGATCGCCACATAGCCCTCCCCCACACGGCACGGAGGTGAGCGGTGAGCTGGGCTACATGTACAGCCTTTACCAGAGAGAAAATTGGATTATGAAGTTAAAATACTGTAAAACGGGGCATAAAGGGAAAGTCAAAGTTGGAGGATCTGTGCATCAACCTCCCCAGACATGCATATAACCACACAGTGGTCTTAATCTTCCTGCTTGTTTTTCATGGGGAAATCGCCTTCAGGAGCACAGAACACAATGAATGGGGAAATTAAATGGAAACAGGAGGACACCTCCCCTTCTATTCCATCATCGCTGATAGAGCGATCACAACATTTTGAGTACAAGATTGGCTGTGGCATGCTTGGGCCAAGGCCCCTCTGCACACTCAAAAGGATAAGGCTTATCCAGCCAATTCCTTATGCTTGGTCAATCCCCCACAAACCAACCATTACAGACCCCCCCCCCGAAGGTTCAGCCCTACTTTGTTTAAATACAACACCAGTGTACCACTACATTTTTTAATACAACCCTGGAGTCCCACTACTTCGAAGGAAAACACTATGTTTTTTTATTTGCAACCCCCTGAGTGCCTCTACATTTTAATTTACATCCTCAGAGTACAACTGCCTTTTTTGACAAACATATTTCTTATATTTCTTGTACTACTGTATACTTATTTGTACAAGAAAAAAGTTTTGAGAGGGCTATGAACACTGACAATAATAGATGGGGTTTTCTGGGGACAAAGGGACTGGCACAAAGCCAGAGGCCACAGTGATTCCAGAACACACACCAAAGAAAAATCAAAAACCTTCAAAATAAATATGTGGTGAGTAGCTTTACTGAGCCCATGAGCTAACGACTCAATCAGTCAGGAAAGATAGCTATTAAACAATTAGGTTTAATAGGAGGGGTAACAGTACACCACAAACAAGGATTAACATACAGAAAGCATACAGAACAGCAAAACAAAGGGGAATTTAACAAAGAAGTATTAACACTTACAGGGAGGATGGCTGCACAAGGCTTGGTGCTTCCTCCCGAACATACCCAGTAGGGCTGGTACATCTGTGGGGTCTTAGAATGGTTCTCCTGGAGCAGGCAGAGAGAGAACTTTTTTGCCGGGAGGAGTCCAAGGATGCCAGAGGTAAAAGTGATTTTTAGCACCAAGGTGAGGCTTGGAAAAGTCTGAAGAAAGTGGTCCCAGGCCCAGCTAGTTATATCCACAGTCAGTTGATATTGCAAATGTACAGTTTGGGAAAAAACAAGTTAAATCGGGTGGGGGATTGTAAATTGTCCAATTAGTGAGTGCAGGGCTTTAAACCATAAACCAATCCATATGGAGCATGTGTCCACATTAATTCCCGCTGGACCAGGATTCAAAATAGACTAACAGGTTGAGTTTTGGTGCTTTAAATGAGCAGCCAATTGGCAAGCTTTCTGATTAATCAGAAGCGCAGGTAACTGGCATATCATCAGGGCTCTCTGCCTATTAAACTAGAAGCCAATGTTATAAATCAGCCAAAATAAAACAAAGTAAGAAATGCACTCAAATTATGTAAGAAAGGGAAAATTGTATAAAACTGTTCCAGATCTAACACTATTGGGGTATCGGTATCCTCTTAGCTGTAGTTAGTACTGTGTGTAGGGCAGTCTGGTAGCTGATGAACCATGCTTGGTGTGACCCATTCCGCCAACGTGTTTGTCCCCTGGGGTTCCCCTTAGTGCCATCCTACGATCAGGATAGTCTACGCCTCTGTGTACCACAACTACTCTCCCTAATTAGAAAACAATAAAATCCTTATCCTATCCTTAATATAGGAACTTATATACACTATTCACGGTGTGATTCCTCTGCTTCAACTCCTCCTGAGATCTGATTTCCAGAAGCTTCCCCCTTACTATTTAAATCCAAACCTGATGACACTGTCTCCGGGCAAAAGGGGATGAGGCTTAACCTCTGCGAGTCACCCCAAGAGGAGTTACTCTGGGGATGGGGAGTTACCCTGTTTGAGCCCACAGAGTTAACTCCTTAAGGCCCTAGTAATCCCAAAGGGGGTTATATATAAATATATATAGATAGATAGATTAGATAGATAGATAGATAGATAGATAGATAGATAGATAGATAGATAGATAGATAGATAGAGAAATAGATGTAGAGGTATCTGTACCGTGTTAGCTAAGCTTAATAATCAAAAACAAATAGTTGATACCGTTCTGTGGCTAACAAAATGCTTTTATTTGTGTGAGCTTTCGAAACACAATGATCTATTCTTCGGGCGATGTTACAAACATGCCCAGGACATACTTGAAAACGAGAGGTAACAATCAATGCATTACTTCCTGGAACAACATTTTATAAATAAATAAATTTAAAAAATAAACAAACATCCGAAGAAGAGATCATTGTACCTTGAAAGCTCGCAGAAATAAAAGCATTTTGTTAGCCACAGAACAGTATCGACTATTTGTTTTTGATTATATACAGTATACAGTATGTATACAGCTCAACCCTGGTATAGCGTGATCCGCTACAACGCAGATCAACTTACAACACGGTTTGAGCATGGCTCCCGTTTAAAAAAATGTTTTGTTTTTGCCAAACTTTAAACACACACACACACTTTCACTACTTGTTAATTGTGTGCAGCTGGACCATCATTTCAACCATGGAGGTCGAATGTCTTCCAAGCCTCTCTCTGTCTGCACTCTGATAGGCTGAGATATGTTTTCTGAATTCATCTACTCAAGGTATGCTGGTAGATGTAGTCCTGCTGCCTTTTTGTACAGATTTAGACAGAAACAACACATCTCTTGAGTTAAAGAAAAAGATAAAAAAATGTGCAGACTGCTGCTTTAACATATGTGAAACATATGTTATTTGTAATTATCCTCTTGGTTGTTCAATGCCAATTCCCAGCTGAAATTTGTGAGTAACAGTGGAGGGGGAAAATCAGCAGATTTATGAAAGAAAATATCCAGTTTTGCTGTCTTTAAAAAAAAAATATATATATATATATATATGCAGTGGTTGACAAATCACCAAAAAATCTACTCGCCACACAAAAAAATCTACTCGCCACCTAGTACCAAACGTGTGCTGTTTGGGCCAATATTTACTCGCCCGGGGGCTAAATCCACTCGCCCGGGGCGAGCAAATGTATAGGTTTGTCGAACACTGTATATATGTAACCCTTCTATGGTACCCCACCCGACATGACATTGGGGGGTAGACTCCATCTGGTTACTCTGCTCTGTGTTTAGTGCTGCAACCTACTGGCAACAGGAGGGCTGAGTGCTCCGCGGTGTTGAGGGGAGAGTCGAGGACAGGGAACAGGAGATGGTGTAGTGTGGAACAGGTTACCTTGCTCTTTGTCTCAGTGTGCACAGCGCCTCCAGCCAGTAGAGATCCCTTGGGGTCTCCAGAGGAGAGACCCCGACTGACACTCCATTCTCTAGACACAGGAACAGGGACACACACAGCAGCCTCTTTTGTCTTGGTCTTTATTCAGCATAGGTATGCATACAGCATGATATCACAGGCATGGTGTAATCTCTGCCTCTCTGCTCATGGCAGCTTAAATTCCCCTCTCCTTGCCCAGGTGGGGCAAGAGGGGGAGACCAGTTCTCAGGCCTCTCACTGCAAGATCTCCTCTCAGACTGAACACAGATCTCTCTAACTGACACACTAAATTTAGGAAACATGCCTCAATTTGAATATCCTCAGGGAGTGTCTCTAACTTTGAATCATTACAACTCAAAGCTGGATACCAATTGGCTCATACACATCAGGGGATGTTCCAAACCATATCCACCCTTTGGATTAACATGCTCATAAATTGCTTAGGCCTGCCCCTGAATATTGCTACAATACTCAGAGCTGAAATGCAAAACAGGCCAACTGAAGGAATTAACCTTTCCACTGCCTGTTCTAACAGGACTGACAGAGGATAGGCCCAGAATTAGCAATAGCTGCCGAAGGCCAGGCTATATATATATATATATATATATATATATATATATATATGCAGATGAGCATACAGTTATATTTGCATATATATATATATATATATATATAATCTTTACATTTTATTCATAACCCTTGCGTGTACTGATTGATCTGTGTGGTTGATTGAAGTGCTGGTTGGTTAAAGTGTGTGCAGTTAGAACCAGAAGGAAAGGGAAGTACTGGGTATACTAGCAGCGGTGGCTGTTTTTTGGGAGTGTGCAGTGGGTTAATCTATCTTTAAAGTGTGCTGTAATTTGAAGCCTGTAACTTTTTTTCCCTTTCTCCTGCCTGGGGCAGAGTGGGTGTGGTTGGTTAAGTGGCTGGCCTAACACACCTGCAGTGGGTGGGGTTAGTTAATTGATAACCTAACACACCTGGTGGGTGTCCCTATTTAAACAGAGGCTTCTAACAAGGCAACTTGCAATATTGAGGGACATTGGAATCTTGAAAGGGAATTAGAGCTCACTGAGCAGGCCCTTGCTTCGACTAGTGGTGCAGATGGTGGCGCTTTTAGTGAGGAGCAGGTAGGTAGCTTAGTTGCTGTTAGTGAGGAGCAGGTAGGTAGCTGGGTGACAGTTAGAAGGGGAAGCAGGAGCAATAGGGAGAGGCAGATTGTTTCTGAGCTGACACATCCCAATAGATTTGCCATGTTGAGTGAAGATATTGGGAATTTTGGGGCAGAAATGGCAAGGCTGGGGGAGACTAATTCCTCTAGCAGCCAGGGGAATAGTTCCTCCAGCACAGTGGGGACTCAGGATGCTCAGATGCAAAGAAAGATTGTGGTGGTAGGGGACTCCATTATTAGGAAGGTAGATAGCGGAATCTGTTGCCGGGACCGCATGAACCAAACAGTTTGTTGTCTCCCGGGTGCTTGGGTACGGCACATTGCGGATCGGGTAGACAGATTGTTGGGGGGGGCTGGGATTGACCCGGCGGTCTTGGTACATGTTGGCACCAATGACAAAGTTAGAGAAAGATGGAGGGTCCTAAAAAATGATTACAGGGATCTAGGCCAAAAGCTTAAGGCAAGGACCTCCAAGGTAGTATTTTCTGAAATACTACCAATGCCATGCGCTACCGCAGGGAGACAGTCAGAGATCAGGGAGGTTAATGCATGGCTAAGAAAGTGGTGTAGAAAGGAGGGGTTTGGGTTTTTAGAGCACTGGAACTCCTTTTCTGAGAGGTGCCATCTATATTCTAGGGACGGATTGCACCTCAATGAAGAGGGATCTTCTGTGCTAGGGGGGAGAATGCTAAAAAGGTTGGAGGAGATTTTAAATTAGGATGGAGGGGGAGGGGAATGAAACAGATAATGAACTAAATGGAATAGATGAGGATAGAAGGTGGTATGGAGGTAGAATGGGGGCAAGTGCAAGTTTGACAATCATAGTAAATAGAGATAATACTAGAAAACTTCTAAAGACTAAACCAAGTGGGAGCAGAAAGGAAGGAGCAGATAAGATAATAGTACAGGCTGAAAAAATTCATGCTTGCTAATGCAAGAAGCCTGACAGATAAAACGGGGGAGCTTGAATTAATAGCTACAAGGGAGCAGTATGATATCATACTGTAGGCATTACTGAAACATGGTGGGATGAAACTCATGACTGGACAGTTAATTTAAAGGGGTAATCTCTTTTTCGGAAGGATCGAACAAATAGAAGGGGAGGTGGAGTATGTCTATATGTTAAACCAGAACTAAAACCTATTATAAGGGATGATGTCTATGAAGGGAATGATGAAAATGTAGAGACCTTGTGGATAGAAATTAGCAGTGGAGGTAAAAGTATAAAGAAAATGTTTGTGGGAATATGCTATAAACCACCAAATATCTGTGAGATTGAGGAAGCTAAAATACATTTGCAAATGGAGAAGGCATCAAAACTGGGTCATGTTTGCATAATGGAGGATTTTAATTATCCAGACATAGACTGGGGCAAATGAGATTAGCATTATAACAAAAGGAAACAGGTTTCTGGGGGTGCTTAAAGATAATTATATGACCCAAATTATTGAGGAACCAACCAGGAGAGGGGCAGTTCTGGATTTGTTCATATCAAACAATGTAGAAGTAATAACAAATATTCAAGTCCTGGAACATTTGGGAAACAGTGATCATAACATGGTCTTATTTGAAATAAATTATCAAAAAACAGATTACTTGGGTTCAACAAAGACTTTAAACTTTAGAAAGGCAGATTTTAATAAACTGAGGTCTAATCTAGTAGTAATACAATGGGATGATGTTTTTGCAGGGATAATTTTAGAAGATAAATGGGCAGTCTTTAAAACATTTTTAGAAAAGCACACTTATCAGTGTATACCCTTGGGTAATAAGTATAAAAGAAATAAGTCAAAACCAATGTGGCTAAATAAACAGGTAGGGGAGGAAATGGACAAGAAGAGGAAGGCGTTTAGATTCTTTAAGTCAGAAGGGACAGAGACATCGTATCAGAATTATAAGGAATGTAACAAAAATTGCAAAAGGGCAATTAAATTAGCAAAAATGGATAATGAAAAAAGGATTGCAATAGAAAGTAAGGTCAACCCTAAAAAGTTCTTTAAGTACCTTAATAACAAAAAATGAGAAAAGAAAATATAGGACCCTTTCAGTGTGAGATGGGTAGGCAGATTATTGGAGATAAGGAAAAAGCAGAGGTATTAAACAAATTCTTTGCCTCTGTGTTTACCAGGGAAGAATGAAGTTCAATAGTAGCGCCACAGGTGGAAGCCACAACGTCCATATAAATGACCAATTGGTTAACTGAGGAAGAAGTTCATAAGCGACTTGAAAAAATGAATGTAAATAAGGCACCTGGCCCCGATGGCATACATCCAAGAGTTCTCAAGGAGTTAAGCTCAGTAATAGCAAAACCATGTTATTTAATATTCAAGGACTCCATTTCCACAGGCTCAGTACCACAAGATTGGCGTAAAGCAGATGTGGTGCCTATATTTAAAAAGGGAGCTAGATCACACCCGGGGAATTAGCGACCTGTAAGCCTGACTTCAATAGTAGGGAAACTACTTGAAGGTTTAATACGGGATAATATTCAGGAATACCTAATGGAAAACAAAATTATTAGAAATAGTCAGCATGGATTTATGAAGGATAGATCTTGCCAAACTAACCTTATTTGTTTCTTTGAGGAGGTAAGTAGGAATTTAGGCCAGGGTAATGCAGTTGATGTGGTCTACTTAGATTTTGCAAAGGCTTTTGATACGGTTTCACACAAGAGGTTGGTGTACAAAATAAAGAAAATTGGACTCAGTTATAATATATGCACCTGGATTGAAAACTGGTTAAAGGACAGACAACAGAGGGTTGTCATAAATGGAACTTTTTCAGGTTGGGCTAAAGTCGTGAGTGGAGTACCTCAAGGATCGGTACTGGGACCACTGCTTTTTAACTTGGTTATTAATGACCTTGAGGTTGGGATCGAGAGCAAAGTCTCCATCTTTGCTGATGATAGTAAATTGTGTAAGGTAATAGAATCAGAGCAGGACGTAATTTCTCTTCAGAAGGACTTGGAGAGACTGGAAACGTGGGCAGGTAAATGGCAAATGAGGTTTAATACAGATAAATGTAAGGTTATGCATTTGGGATGCAAGAATAAAAAGGTGACTTACAAATTAAATGGAGATATATTGGGGGAATCCTTGATGGAGAAGGATTTAGGAGTGCTTGTAGACAGCAGGCTTAGCAATAGTGCCCAATGTCATGCAGTAGCTGCAAAGGCAAACAAGATCTTATCTTGCATCAAACGGCAATGGATGGAAGGGAAGTAAACATAATTATGCCCCTTTACAAAGCATTAGTAAGACCACACCTAGAATATGGAGTACAATTTTGGGCACCAATCCTAAGAAAAGACATTATGGAACTAGAGAGAGTGCAGAGAAGAGCTACCAAATTAATAAAGGGGATGGACATTCTAACTTATGAGGAGAGGCTAGCTAAATTAGATTTATTTACATTAGAAAAGAGGCGTCGAAGAGGGGATATGATAACTATATACAAATAAATTCAGGGACAATACAAGGAGCTTTCAAAAGAACTATTCATCCCACGGACAGTACAAAGGACTCGGGCCATCCCTTAAGGTTGGAGGAAAGGACATTTCACCAGCAACAAAGGAAAGGGTTCTTTACAGTAAGGGCAGTTAAAATGTGGAATTCATTACCCATGGAGACTGTGATGGCTGATACAATAGATTTGTTCAAAAAAAGGTTGGACATCTTTTTAGATGGGAAAGGTATATAGGGATATAACAAATAAGTAAACATGAGAAGGATGTTGATCCAGGGATTAATCAGATTGCCAATTCTTGGAGTCAGGAAGGAATTAATTTTTCCCCTTAATGGGGTTTTTTGTTTGCCTTCCTCTGGATCAATAAGTAAGTATAGATATAGAATAATGTATCTGTTGTCTAAATTTAGCATAGGTTGAACTTGATGGACGTACGTCTTTTTTCAACCTCATCTACTATGTAACTATGTAACCCCCTTTGCAAAAACTGCTCATTTTTTGTAAAATTCTAGTTATCTATTAAACACACTTTCCAATCATTGAGCAGGTGTATATTGTGTGTGTATATTGTGCAAACCTTTATTAATCATACCTGCTAAGAAGGAAGAGGTTGAGGAGGATTTGTAAAGTAATTGAGCAGCATTGCATTTAACCACTCCAATGCCATATCAGTACAGATACAGAATGAACACCTGCTATTTTGAATTCTTTATTGATTATTTTCTACCAGTGCTCTCAGTTCTGTAGGGTTGCTGCAGTGCTGTGAGCTGCTTTGTGCTTGTGTCATGGCCCCGGCCCCATCAAGGACGCACCCACCGATCCATTTTGGCTACACCCTCCCGCACCCGAAATAAGGAACCTACAGACCGCAGATCGCGGTGATACACCATGCACGTGCCGCCAGGACGCAAGGCGGGCATGCATTCACGTGCAGAGGGGCCTTAGCCTAAGTCCTCGTGGAACCCATGATCATGGTGGCCATTTTGTTTAAAAAATATATATTTGCGATCCCGGTTATAACGCGGTCTCATTCTGTGGCCCCCAAGCACTGCGTTATAACGGGGTTCAGCTGTGTGTGTGTAAATATATATATATATATATCTGGATATATATATAACAAAAAAATCAAACAGCGCTAATGAAAAATTAAATGTACACTGGTTAAATAATATAAACTATACAAACTCAATGTATGTATTAAAATGCTTGAAATAAAATGGAAATACATAGTTACACGTCCAATCCTGGCATAACAAATCAATGTGATAAGTTCAATTTATAGGGGTTCAAATGAATTGCCAATTAGTAGTAGGGAGGCTGCTGTATCTGGGAGAATCACTACCCAAGGGTATCTACAAAAAACAAGACAACAGCGCACAGCCGTAGTGCATTACCAAAATGGGGGATTTATTAATAGATAAAAAATAGGTAATGCCCACTTACAAGAAGATAGAGATAAAAATCACAGAGGTATCTTTACTCTAGATGTACAGTACCACGATGGAAGCTGCAAACCATCTGTGAGACCGCATGGGATAGCGTGGGAACGCTCTTCTAGCCTCTTCCTGGTATAGATGGTTAGCGTGTATATTTGTCATCCGACACTGGTTCTGACTTCAAAACACAGCCAGGGGGAAGAGAGAGCATGCGCAGTCTCCACCAGCTCTCGTGACAGGCCAAGTCCTATTTACACAGCTTCCAACTGCAGCAGCAATACCGGAGTAGAGAAATTCTCCTCCATACACTACACTAAACTGCTCCTTGTTGTAGCGTGGTTGCGTGATGACGTGCCCTTTGAGGGTATAGGTAAGTATATATAAGTTAGATTAGCACAGTGACAATCAATGCTTTTTTGGCAAATGTTTATTTTTATTTAATTGTAATATATTTTATTTTTTTAGATTTATTTTTTTTGGTTGCCCATTCAATGCCATTGTGGCAATCCATGCCCATATTGTGGGCATGGTTTACCACAGTGACAATCAATGGCTAAATTGTCAAATGTTTGTTTTTATTTAAATGTCATGTATTTTATTTAGTGCATATTTTTTATTTGTAGCTTGCCCATTCATTGCCATTGTGGTAATCCATGCCCCTATTGTTGGCATGGTTTACCATAGTGAGAATCAATAGGTAGGGGGGTCAGTGTACCTACCCCATGGAGAGTGGTTAGGCCTCCTGGGTGGGTAGTAGGGGAAGGGGGTCAACCCCATAATTACCATAGTGGTTAGTAACTGTTGATTAGTGGCCAGTAGCTATTTTTTTTATTTTAATGGTGCTTTCCACGGAGGACGAGGAGGACGAGGAGGACGAGGAGGACGCGGAGGAAGATGAGGATGGCCTTCATCCTGGCAGGGTTAAATAGAATTTTAATTTACTTTATGCTTTTTGGCTAATGGTTAATTTTTTTTTTTTTCCAACTTAAGTTTTTATTGGAAGATACATGTGCAAACATTGTGTCACAGCCCAATATGTCATTTCCAAATATTTGGCAAATACAGTTATAAACAGCACGAACGCACTTCTACATACAAAAACACAGATACGAATACGACAAGACTAACGAGACGAGGGGATTGGGGTGGGGGGAGGGGGGGAAGAGGGAGGGGGGGGAGTGAGAGTGATTCCGTCTACTTTGACCATCCTTGACCACCTCAAAATGGCGACCTGTACCTTGCTGAATATAGACGAACCTTCTCTTCTGTCCCATTTCTTTGCCTAAACTCTTGGGGGCTATCCGCTGACCGTACGTCTCTATGTCCCGTCACCTATCTGACCTTCAAAGGAGAACGCACCTGTATATATTAGTGCAATATCGTGGTGGCATCCACCACCGGGATATCTACCTGGGCCAACCACGGTGCCCAGACTTTTAGGTAATTTGCGCCGGAGTCATTAACCAAACTTGTTAATTGTTCCATCCTGCAGACACGCCAAATCCTATTTCTGATTAATTTTTAATGGGCAAATGCGCTATTATCCAGATCTAGATAACAGGAATTTTGCCCATTATAGTGTTTGTTGGGGGACAGGGTAGATGGGGGGAGGGGGCTTGTAGGGTGGCCATTGCTTGCCAATGTGGCTATCTATGACCCGTTGAGGGCATAGATGACCACAGTGACAATCAATGGATTAAATGGCTAGAATTTTGTTTTATAGTAATGTATATATTATAGTAATTTATTTTATTGTATTGCACTGTAATGGTTATTTGAATGGGAAAAAGTGTCATCTGGCACTTATTTCTGCTAATTGCACTTTTACCCATTCGTGTGATGTTGGTGAAAGAGGGGGTGGGTGAAGGGCGTAGTTGCCCTGTTGTGGGTATTTAGGCCGTCCGGGAGGGGGGGTTAACCCCTTAATTACCTTAGTGGTTGTAACACTAAGTTAATGAAGGGGTTAACTTCTACTCCAACCCTCCCAGGAGACCTAAACATCCACCCTGGGGCAACAACAAGCATCAACTACGCTCTCTACCAACAACAAAGCAGGTCCTGCCATTTAAACCCTTAATTTCCTTAGCGGTTAGCCATTAAGGTAAAGGAGCTGTCTGTAATTTAATTTTTATTACCTAGGATTTAAGCCACGGGTCTCCAGAGCTGAAATGAATGCGGGTCAGCTCTGGAGACCCCCGGATTCAATAATGTGCAGTAAAAATAAAATTATCTCCATTATATGCAAGTCGCGATTCTAATCTTGCCACCTTTTAGGTGGCAAGAAAAGAACGCAAGTGTTTAAGTTGCGATTTGCATTTCAGTGCTTTGTGAATAGCAGTTGCTGTAAAAAATGCGATTTTGGGCATTTTTCCAGCTATTGCACGGTTTGTTATAGCAAGAGTCTTAACGCTCTTTAAAAAGCTGTTTGAGCAATTCTGCCATGCCATCAAAGCTTTGTGAATAGCTACACCTGCAAAATCGCTTGAAAAGTACACATAACGAGCGTTGAGGCACTTAACGAAGTTTAGTGAATAGGCCCTTAACAATC
The DNA here is from genome assembly GCF_040206685.1 of Ascaphus truei. Taxonomy (NCBI): domain Eukaryota; kingdom Metazoa; phylum Chordata; class Amphibia; order Anura; family Ascaphidae; genus Ascaphus; species Ascaphus truei. Next base: position 518,676,869 of record NC_134483.1, on the reverse strand, counting down.
TAAATGCTCGCCTCTGCCTTTCCATTTCTTCCCATACCTATTTATTTATCCACATTGGTTTAGACTTGTTTCTTTTATATTTATTACCCAAGGGTATACACTGATAAGTGTGCTTATCTAACAATGTTTTAAAGACTGCCCATTTATCTGCTTCATTTTTTCCACCAAAAAAATCATCCTGATTATTGCTTAGTTTATTCGTATCTGCCTTTCTAAAATGTAAAGTCATTGTTGAATCTGTATAATATGCTTTTTGATCATTTATTTCAAATGAGCCCATGTTATGATCACTGTTACCCAAATGTTCCCTGACTTTAATATTTGTTATTACTTCAACATTGTTTGATATTACCACATCCAGTATTGCCCCTCTCCTGATTGGTTCCTCAATTTACCAGTCTGTGCTATTGTTATCTTATCTACTCCTGCATTTCTACTCCAATTGGATTTAATCTTTAGAAGTTTATTATTATTATCGGTATTAATATTTATTTATTTATAAAATGTTGTACCAGGAAATAATACATTGAGAGTTACCTCTCGTTTTCAAGTATGTCCTGGGCACAATTACAGTGGCGGCCAGGCTGACTCTCATGCGGGGGCAGCCGCAGTGCCCTGCAGTTTAAAAATAGCGCGGGCGGCACGCAAGCTGTCTTTGGCCGAAACCGCCCATTTTTCCCGCACATCGGGCGCTTTCAATTAGTGGTGAAGAAAATTAAACTAAAAGCATATAATCAGCGCTCTAACCTAAAAAACTTAAACCTATATATAAGTGATATAAACAGGTGCTCTACAAACAAAAAGGGGAACCCCTATGTGGGAAACCCTAATATTGATCCCTCACAACCTATTTTAGCAGATTGGGGAATGGCTGCCTCAGGAATGAAAACAAACCTATCCACAAGGAATGTATACAAAGCACAAATGATCACAAAAGGCACAGATACATATAATACAAACAGTGATTCCCTGGTGCACTATCAGATATTAAACCTGACTGATGAAAGTAGTCCCATGAATCAATTGATGATAAGAATGAGATCCACAGTCCACAATGTCCCGTTCTTTTAGATTGGAGACTTGTCTGGAAATAGAAATGAAACAACCATTGCGCAGTACCCTATGGTCAGTGTTCCACACCCCCACCGTTGCTATCTACTTACTTAAAAATAGATAATAATGGGCCTCAAAAGGTTTCTTTATTCTCCTCGCGGTTGGCTCCAACTGATTCCTGCTACTGGTAACACGATCCTTTTTTCCAGCATCAGCAACGCCATACACCGATTGGGAACAGAAATGGGCACCAATAGTGTGATACTATAACATTTATTGTTTAAAATAACAGGCTTAAAAACATGCACTCACATGATATAACGCCCTATGCATGTGCCGTCCGCTTAACATGCGAGGATGCCGAGGGATTGCAGAAGGAGGCTGGAGTCGGCGTGGATCCCCGTTTCGTGGCCGCGACTCGGAGCGCCTGGTCCCTCCTCCGCTGACGTTCTCTGCCAATCAACCTCTTCTCCTCACACAGGGTCTGCACGTCGCGGTACGTCCTGCAAGCTCCACCCTACGCGCGTTTCGTGACTCTGACGTCACTTCTTCAGGGGTGATGGAGCTGTGGGGGCACTGGAGGTAATTTATACCTTTGTGCCTAGCCGTCGAGGGGTTCCCATTGGATGAATGTCCTCACTGGGAACTCCTACTAATTTTCCACTTATATACTGATGACGGGCAATTTGTGTACAACAGGTTTAACCACTTCATGCCTGGACAGCAATAAGTACTAAATACATACATTTTGGCATGCTATGAATTGTTTTAAAAGGACATTATTGATACATCATGATGTCAATACATCTAATAAAATACATGAATAAAACTCTAATACATATAAAAATAAAAATAATAATAAAAAGTAATTAACAACCTTGTGGCTTCTTATTATTAATGTGCAAGATAGCTGTTGCGCTAGCTCCCTGCCAATGTCAGCATAGAGGACCCAGAGGAGGAAAGAGAATACTTTGAATACAAAAATCAGGTAACCTGGTTAGGTAATGATTAACATCAGCAGTATACAGACTTAACTATCCCTCAGGAATGCTGCCAAGTCAAATTCAATGTTAAGTCCTCTCGGGGTCATGGTTTTAAGGGTATATATCCAGTAGCTTTCGCGTCTGGATATAAGATTTATTTTATCACCCCCCCTCCAATTCTGCTTGGGACATTCAATCCCTTTGCAGATTAACCCTTCCGGATTTTGTCCATGTTTATTTTTAAAGTGACTGGAGACACTATGTGTCTCTAGACCCCTTTTGATGTTGTAAACATGTTCCGCAAGACGTCGTTTCAATGGTCTACCTGTTCGCCCTACATATTGTAGTCCACATGGGCACTCTAACAGGTAGACCACAAAAGGAGTCTTGCAGGAAATGAATGATTTAATGGGAAATTTAGTCCCTGTGACATTGGATTGAAATTGCTTACATTTGAAGCTGTATCTACAGCCGATACATTTATCGCATATAAAGAATCCATCCAATTCCTTTAGCCATGTTGTATTTTGTGCTTTCATGGAATTGAACGGACAGCTCGGGGATAATTTGAGTTTTAAATTATCGGCTTTTTTAAACACTATCTGAGGCTGTTTTGGTAATATTGATTTGAGGATATTATCACCCCCTAGGATGCCCCAATGTTTCCTAATTATTTGTGTTATTTTGTTTGACATCCCATTATATTTGGTAATGAAGGGAATGAACTCTACACCATCTGATTGTTTTGATCTCTTATTGTCCATACAGACAAGGTCATCTCTATTGATACTTTTTACAGTTTCTAAGGCTCTCACAACCATATTTGGATTATATTCTCTCTGGATAAACTTATCCTTAAGATCATTGGCCTGCATCTCAAATATCTCCGGTTGAGAGCAATTCCTTTTAGTTCTTAGGAACTGGCCCTTAGGAATATTATTAATCCATCTATGGTTGTGATGGCTAGATGCCAGAAGATACGTGTTAGCATCTACCTTTTTATAAAAGTTCTTAGTCTCAATGGACCCTTTCTCGATGAACAATGTGAGATCTAAAAAGTCTATACTTAATGGGCTAGTGTTGAATGTGAATTTTATCTTATCTACTCCTGCATTTCTACTCCAATTGGATTTAATCTTTAGAAGTTTATTATTATTATCGGTATTAATATTTATTTATTTATAAAATGTTGTACCAGGAAATAATACATTGAGAGTTACCTCTCGTTTTCAAGTATGTCCTGGGCACAATTACAGTGGCGGCCAGGCTGACTCTCATGCGGGGGCAGCCGCAGTGCCCTGCAGTTTAAAAATAGCGCAGGCGGCGCGCAAGCTGTCTTTGGCCGAAACCGCCCATTTTTCCCGCGCATCGGGCGCTTTCAATAGTAAGCGCAATTAGCGCTTATCTATTGAAGCGGCCACCCCGCGGGAAACTCCGTTTTTAAAAGGAGAGCAGACCCGCGGCTAGCCCGCTACGCTCCCGGCCAGCTCCCGGCAAGCTTTAGAATGAGCTTAGCCGGGACAGTATGATGACAATACATGGTTACATTAAATGAACAGAGGTTATACGTTCAAGATCAACAGTAATAAATGTTATGGGTATCTGTAACAGTTACAGATGATTAAAAATATGTTCAAGCAGGTAGGATAGGCCTGCAAAATATGATGTTAGAAGAGGCCCTGCTCCAAGGAACTTATAATCTATAAAGAAGGGTAAGTGGAAACCTAGGTTACAGGGGATGAGAAGGTTGGTGTGTTTCGGATTATAACAGAACAGCTGTAACATCAGTGATTGGCAGCAAACAGCTGACACCCTTTGGCTGCCCTTCACTTGCGCCTTTGGGGCGACTCACATGTAGGCTGAAGAGGTTCTAAATTAATTCAGCTGTTCTATGAAAATCCTTTGTCTAGAGCAATAAACATTGCAGAGGGCTTGGCTGACAAAACACATTGAAGCAATCCCAGATGTTAACCCTGAGCATGCTGGCTCTATGCAGAGGGCAACCCTTTAAGACGTCTGCCTTTGAGGCGATGCAGATGTAGGCTGATGAGGTCCTGAATGAATTCAGCTGTGCTATGAATATAGGTATCTCCCTGTTTGCCAAATTCCATATTCTGTGTAGTCCATTACCTCTTGCTTGTCCCTCCCCCTCCTTCCTAGTTTAAAATCTCCTCCAACCTTTTTAACATCCTCCCCTGTTCACTCAATCTGGCAAATCTATTGGGATTTATCAGATCAGACATGACCTGCCTCTTCCTCTTCCCCTTACTTCCTCTTCTAACTGTTGCCCAGCTTTCTACTTTTTCCTGGCCCTCAGTCACAGCTCCACCCTCTGCATCACTAGTCCCAGACAGGGCCTGCTCAGTGAGCACTAAACTCCTTTCAAGTTTGCCAATGTTTCTCAATGTTGCAAGTTGCCTCTTCCAGATCAGCAATCTAAGGTTGCGCTTATAGTGCCGGCGACGCGACGTTGTGGCAAAACAAATGTATTGCCGCCGTCTCATGCACTTATAGTAGAATCGGCGTGACGGCGCAACGGCTTGGTCGCGATCGCTGGAAGTCAAGTCAATTAGAATTTTCCAGCGACCGCAGTGTGACGTCGCCATCGCTGTCACAGGCGACGGCACTATTAGCGCAGCCTAAGGCTGCGATTATACCAGCTCCGACAGGGCGCACACACTCCCTCAGGCTGCGCACACTCTCTCAGGGCGATGCACAAGCCCTAAACCTGCATTGGGAGGCGACAGGGAGGCATGCCAGAGGAGTGGCCATGACATCACGTGAGCTCGAAATTTGCATGCTTAGCCACCTCGTTCACGCGCGCGACCGCTTAGTGCGTGCTCAGTGCAAAACATGGATTTGTTTTGGCAGCGCGCAACATTGCGCGCCCAGCCACATTGGGTATAAGCACGGCCTAAGACTCCAAAGAGACCACCTGTTTACACTTCTCACAGCAGTATGCTCCCTGGAACAGCTGCTCCAAGTGCACATACATGTGGCAAGATGTAAATTGAGTGTCATTCTCAATCCTGCTCATTATTGCAACTATGGAGTATCACTGTACATGCTAACAATTTACTGTACTTCTATATACCTTATTCAACAGCTTACTAGCTATATGCTACACTTTGAAGAGACTCCCTTACACCAGTAGAAATTGACATGTGTGTTGTAGCATATTGGAGTAGAAATCAATGTGCTAATATCAATGTGCTAATGTTATTGTTTCCTAAATTACTTCAGCAATATGTTTTAAAATGATTGCATACTTTATCATAGTCTGGCTTACAATAAGAAGTCAGTAAAAAGAGAAACAGCTTCTCTAAACGAGGAGGCCCAAATATCTGGAGGTACAGTATTACCAAACGGGAGCTTGGTGATTCTCACTGTGGCATTCCCATATATACCTGCAGATGTAGCTGTCCTTATTGTATTTGTTAACGCATTAGTGCAGGAAATCCTTAATGCATTATTTTGGGTCTATTCAAAAAGCCCTGACGTGCCAAAAGTTAGGGGGGAAAAGTGTGTCAACCATGAAAATTGGGTTTCATTCCGTCTCCTTATACTGTACCTGTGCCAAACTGGCGGCACTTTTATACATTGCTGCCTATATACTTTTTCTCAGCCTTTATAGTTTCTGTTAGATGTTTAGTATTTTAATTTTATGGGGAACCCTATAAACATGTCCACAATTTTACAAATATAGGGAGAATCTAATAAATTCTTTACAGATGAACAAAACTGAAATTGTGATCATGTGTCTTTGTGTTCTTTCTAGTCACGGTGACTACTGCAGAAATGAAAATCTCCAAAATGGCTTATTATTTGAAATGTCAACTAGAACACCTGCTTATGGTTTTTCCATGAAACATTTACTTTTCCTGTAGTTGCAAATTGTAATAAAATATAGGCACGCATTTGTGTCAAGAACACATCTGATTTTTATGTTGAGGCAACATTTTTTTAACCACTAATCCTTTTCCCACCTTTCTAAGGGTGTTTTAAAAAGCCTGTCTGTAGTTTCCTTTTGTAATGCCAAGTACTGTAGGTGGAAGTGGTTGTTTTAGGCATCAGGGTCATCTACTTTCTAGTATATCTAGTCATTGCAAACAGGTTAAATAGAGTCCTTGACAGTACCGTAATTATAGTTCTGACATACATCTTGTTGTCTGTAATGTATTACAATAGGAAAAGAGTCGCTGAGTTCTGGAATGCCAGGAAACATTTTGGTATTCCAGATTTTGAATGCAATGTTCTTATTCAACCCAGGCTGTGCTGAAAAAGCTGCATAATACAGCTCAACACAAGGTTAAAGGGGTCCATGTTGAAATGCACAAGAAGCAAAAAGTGACATACGGAGTGTTCATTTGCATGCCATTACCCAGAATCCCTGACTGCAGTGGACGCATTGTATGCTAAGAGATAATGGGAAAAGGCAGGCTTGAGAAGTGTGAATGTGCTCACAAGTGGTATTTTGACTTGCTGTACTGTACGGTGCAAGGTTTTTGTCACTTTTGTATTCACCATTACTTATTCTGTGTCTGGTTGCAGGTAGGAACACACAAAAATAAATTGTAAGTCATTTTTCTTTTCTACACATAGCACTGCCTGCGAAGCTGAATCACCAATATTTTAATGAATTCTCCTGATATGCATTCCACTACACATTTATATTACAAGGACAATAGAAATTAAATATGAATTATGGGTTTATGAGTTATAGAAAGCATAATTTTGGTAAGTTTTTAAAATCGTGTGTTGCCTGTAAAACTGCTTTCCAGATGCATATTTTAACAAGCACAGAAAAACAGATACACTGTATTGTGAGATGCAAAGAGGTTAAACATTGAAGTGACCATTCCCAGAAAAGGATTAGGATGGAAAGATGAGAACATTATGAAGAATATGTTATATGAGAACAGAATGGAAACACATGAAGGAATATTAGAAATATGATTATAAGAAAAGATGAGTATGATAAATTGGATGTACTTTTGGCAAAGTTTAAACATTCTGAGCAGCACCACATAAATATTTAATAGAAAGTGTCAATGTTCAAAATAAGTCATATTTATCCTTAGGATTTGGTGTCTAAATTGTTGCAATTGTTTAGTGACTTTAAAAACTCATACCAGCGTTTTGAAAATAAAAGAAGCCAGACAAAATTCTGCCCATTTTTCTTCAGTTTGTTAAGTAAGATTTATTAATGGCATTCACGTGAACCACAGCAAGAACACTTGGAATGTGACGGCAAAATGTGGGCAAAAGAAACGCAAAATAATTGCACTTGATTTATCAGAGAAATAATCTCATGGTGCCGGATTCCCATTATTTCATAGATCTGGTGCAGTTTTTTTTTACACCAGTCTTCTCCTGTTTTTGAAGTACGGGAGACTTTGATGAACAAACTCCAAATGTTAACATTTCTCCTTATACATATGTAGCCAGTGTGACCCCCCTCTGGGGACTACTAAATATGTTAAAGAGTTAATGACTGTAATGGGTCAACCAGGTGGGATTACCCTGGTACCCCCCATCATGTGATTTAGGATATCTTGTGATCAGTGATATCACCATAATGAGATAGAAGGGTGTATATAGCTCCACCCAATGTCCTAGAAGCAGGTTCCTTAAAGTTCTGCAGAGGGCCTCACATTAGGTCATATAAATATGTTTAAATGTATAAGAAATGAATCTCTAAATGGTGCTTCCAATATCCAGGTTTAAGTGGTAGCAATATAGCTTAAGAGTCCAGGACACGATATATATGCACTGAAGAGGATGTGATAGGGTATACAGCTCATAATAAAAGCCTAACAAGGACAAGCATACAGGAGACACCACTCAAAGTGAATGCAGGGAAGAGCCCATAAATAAAAGAACTCCCCCTATAAACACCCTTAAGAGGGGTAATCTACTCATCCATAGGCTGGAGCCCTGCAAAATACCTCTAAAATCACAAGCAAACATGAATAATCGATCCGTAGGAGTAAGTGTAATTTTACTCACAATGCTGCATCTGTGCTGTTCCTGGAAGTCGCGTGCATCCGTCCGGTAAGTATCAGGTAAGACAAGGAAAAAATGAGTGATCCGAATTCATACAAGAAATTGGGAAGAGATCCCACTTCGACCTTTTCAAAAGAACTGAGAGCACTCTTGGATATGGGTAGAATACTGTGTGTTCTTAACAATAAAAAGTTTGATTTCCTGTTGTGTCCACATCCCATTGTTCCCATTTTTCACCATCCCCCAAAGATCCATAAGTGGCCAGCCCATAGAGGCCAGTATTGGATCTTTGGAAGATGGTGTTTCTCGTTATATAGATAGTTTTCTTCAACCCCTGGTTCAAGATTGCCTTCTTTTCTTAAGGATTCTAACCAACTATTGTTGGATTTGCAAACATTAAATGGGAGACATCATATAGTTGGGTTACTATGGACGTTATGTCCCTCTATAGTATTATTCAACACGAACAAGGTATTACTGCGGTACAACATTATCTTCATTTATCTAAATTACCTACGACACTTTGCACCTTTTTAGTTGAAGCTATGACTTTTTTATTAACACACAATTACTTTACTTTTGATTCACAATTTTATTTATAACTTAAGGGAACAGCTATGGGGACTTTTGCACCTTCTTATGCTAATTTGTTTATGGGATTTTGGGAATCTATCTTTTTTTACAGCGATCACAATCTTTTTAGGAAACAAATTATATTTTACAGGCGTTATATTGACGATCTGCTTTACATTTGGGATGGTGATTTTCTTTCTTTTTAAACTTTCTTTAACACTTTGAATATTAATAACTATAATCTCACATTCACCTATGATTTTGATATTCAACACATTTGTTATTTGGACATAATGTTGTACATAGATGTTAACAAGACAATTCAAACAGACGTTTACAGGAAACCCAACTCTCGGAATGCATTTCTAATGGCTAATAGCAATTACTCTAGACCCCTTAAAAGGGGGATCCTGAAGGGACAATTTTTGAGACTCAAAAGACTCTGTTCTACTGAGGAGTCTTTTGAGATCCAGGCTATGGACTTGGTCACAGATTCTTAATGAGGGGTTATGATCAAGTACACATTATGGAGTCTCTTGATGTGGTAAGATCACTTAATCGGGTGGATCTTCTCCCCAGTACTGATAAATCTAATCCAAAATGTGGGAGGGGTAATATTCCATCAAATAAGAGAATGGACAAAAGAGTACCCTTTTTTTATCACACAGCAATGCAAACAAGCAGACTCAATTAGAAATATCATCTATAAGCATTGGGATACTTTAAAGTTAGACATGGATCTACAAAATATTGTCTATGATGGACTGAAATTCGTCTTCAAGAAAGCCAAGTCATTGGCGGGTTTTCTATCACCTAGTTTGTTCAACTCACATCGCCAACAGCATATCTCCAATATATCCAAGGGTTTCTTCAAGTGCGGCCACTGTGTTATTTGTCAATATACCATTCCGATTGCCAGCATCCAATCTTTAAAACCTAAAAGAAAAATTAAAATATCCACATTTATTAACTGTAATTCAAGTTATATTGTTTACATACTTAATTGTGGCTGTGGCAGGCACTGCATTGGTCGCACTATAAGGCCATTGAAGTTAAGGACAATAGAGCATGTTAGAGCAATTAAAAAAGGTATTGCCACACACCCAGTGTCAAGATATTTTGCCCATTGTCCACAAGGTGTTATCCATAACTTCTCTTTTTCGGCTGTTGAGCATGTTCCCCCACCCATTCGGGGGGGTGATAGACTGAACATGCTCAACAGACGAGAGATGTTCTGGATTTTCAGCATGGATTCTTTACAACCCACTGGGATTAACCAAGATTGGAAATTGCAGGTGGGTGAGGGTAGCGGGAGCACTGTACAGGGAGAGAGGGACACTGTCCACCATACGAACAGTGATGCGGAGGAGGATGGAAGTGATGAGGGACCATCAACAAGCCAGGTGCGGAAGGAGGGCCTAAGAAACCCCCGATTTACCCATCGGAAAATTACATCCTTGTTGAAGGTGTCATGTCTTCCTTTGAACAACTATATGGATCATTATCATGTAAGAATTTTTTTCTATTATAATATAGAAAGTATGTTGTATAGGCCGCACTACCTAATGTATTAACTATATTTGACATTAGTAAGTTGTGGGTGCTGGGGAACAATGAAGAGACCTCTAATCTCTCCTAAGTACATATAGAACATAAAAAGTGTTCCCGCACTCATAATGAATACTAAACAATCAATGATACTTGAAATACTGATATATATGAATGAGCAAAAGTGAAGAACATTAATTGACAATGTGCCAAAAAACTCTAATCACATACAATTAATAGGAGGGGGAGGGATGGTGAGGGAAGGGGGAAATGTGACATCACTAAAAAGTGAGAGATATGATAAAGAAATCCCTAACAGGAAAGGAAGTGTGTGCGGTGAGACGCAGGGGAAATGTCACGTTTCGTGGTCACACCCCTTCTACAGGCCCATTCTCATAGTCACCACAAAGTGGGACTATGGTACTTACCGATTCCCTTACAGTAATTTCCTCCCAGTGTTAAAAGAAATGCTAAAAAGATGCCATAAATGTTTATGCAAAACATGCGTAACGTAACATTGAGCGGGTAAACATCTATGCTATAACGGAGGTGTGCAGCTGATTGGGCACATTTAATTTGTCCCGAATGCGAGCATGACATAGCCTAATAGGTGTCTGTAATTATATGTACATGTCGTTAAAATGTTTAATATATTACCATACATTATTAAATCACTACTTAACACATTAACACATTTTTACATATATACAGCTAAAACCAGGACCAGTCAGAAGACAAAATTGTGGGCAGAGATATGCCGATCTGTCTCAGCATCAGGCGTCTTTAAAAGGAGCCCAGAGACATGTAAGAAACGATTTGGGGACATTAAACATAGACTGAAGAGGAAGATGTCACTGGCCGGACGCATCGCATGTGGGACAGGAGGCGGACCTCCAGCATCACTGCATTTACACTCCTACGAGGAAAAGATGTCTTCAATCATGACTCCCCGCCTTATTTTTTGAATTGGAGGGAACAGAGATATTGGGCCATCTCCCTCACATTGGACACCAGGTGAGTCGTATGGTATTACATCAATATTTAATTCTGAAATAGTGAGAAATGCAAGCATTTATACAGACATCAAACTACAATCATCTGTTAGATGATGTGATCAGGAAATGGCAACATTACACATGTCACTGTACAGTTCATGAAAAGCATGCTTGTTATTTAAGTGATGCACGTATAAAAGAAATAGCATAACAATATGTGCATTAACATTGGATGTACAGGCAAATAAAGAGGAGCACATAATTACTTAGTCATTATGTTGATTGTAAAAGGTTGTTGTTTATTATATAGTGATTGCTGAGGACACGGATTCAGATGTGTCTGCAAAACAACAACAACAACGTGTCATAAGTGATGATGAGATGTTAGTCGATCCCCCACTTATTCCTGTCCCAGATGCAGAAAATTCCGGACCTGATTTTATGGCATTACAGGATACACAAAATCCAGAAAGTGATGACAATGGTGAGATCCAAGCGGGCCAGGGAAACCAGGTTTGTGCGGAAGCATTGTCGAATTTAACCAGCATAGAGGCCAGGTTTTTCACCAAGCAACAAGATCTTGCTGACACACAGGCTAAAACAAATCAAAAAATATATAAGGAAATTAAAAACATGACACACCTTATGACTAAACAACAGGAGACACTGGACAACATGGCAAATAGCCTCTCTATCATAGCCAAATGTATGGCACAGGTTGTGGCACATGTCCAGGCAGAGACCCCGCCACAGCCACAATCCCAGCCAGAAAGCGAGCCACAGGCACAATCCGATCTACAGCTACTATCCGATCTAGAGCTACTATCCGATCTAGAGCTACTATCTGATCCAGAGACACAAAGAGAGCCAGAGACACAAAGAGAGCCAGAGACACAGGCAATGGTACAGCAGGATCCAATGGCACAGGCTATTCCCCTGGCCCAAATCCTGGCACTGGCACAGCCGCAGCAACATCAGCTGGCACTGGCACTGGCTCAACCATTGGCCCAACCCCCGGCACTGGCTCAACCCCCGGCACTGTCTCAACCATTGGCCCAACCCTCCGCACTGGCTCAACCATTGGCACAACCCTCGTCACTGGCTCAACCATTGGCCCAACCCCCGGCACTGGCTCATCCATTGGCCAAACCACCGGCACTGGCTCAACCATTGGCCCAACCCCCGGCACTGGCTCAACCATTGGCACAACGCCCGGCACTGACTAAACCAATGGCACTGGCCCAGCATCCAACGTCAACAACAAGGCAACGATCAAGTAACTGTGCACCTGATCCCACAGCAAGGTCTACCACACGTTCATCCCAAAGATTATCCAAAAAAAGTAGTCAATTTTTTATAATTCTTCTTCTTATTCAATTAGTTCTGGTCATTGATGTTCACCAAACATACTGAACAATGTGCAATAATCAAGTGTGTATGAGAACATATTTCAGGTGCATACATGTGAACTAAACAGCATAGGATTTCTCATGTGTGAATAATCTATCTGAGGCTTACATGCCAAATATATATATATATATATATATATATATATATATATATATATATATATATATATATATATAGTTAATTAGTATTAACTGCGCAAAATAATCATTATAATAGTTGAACATTTTCACATGTTCTTGCCAAACAATATTCTATCCAATTTGTGTGTTTCTGAGTTTTGCTACTGAAGCATGTTGAATACGCAAGCACAAATTTGCTAAGATACAGACCACCTGTATGTAGGAGAATAATACATGGACACTTCTTCCTTTGTATAATGACCTTGTACAGTGTTGTGCACATAATGAAAGTTTGGATACTTTGTAAGAAGATGAATTTAAGGGATCGTTTTAGTTACTGTACTCCATTCCCTGAAAAAAACATTAAGTTTGAGATGTGTTCTAAGGAAAAGCCTCAGTTTTCTTACGCCAATCTAATATATAGCGCCATTGAAAATTGAAGCCAGAAAAAAGCTACTGTCACTCAGATCTATCAATATATTACGGATAACTACCCTTATTATCAAAATCATCCAAAACCTAAGGTATGGAAAAATTCTATCCACCGCATTTTATCAACCAATGCTTCTTTTATTTGAAACCCACGTCTCTCGGAAACAGGGGTGGCTGTTGGTCAGTTTATGAATCCGGTATGTGTATGTCTGCGAATGGAAATGTCAGAAGACAGACAATTGTCGGACACAACTACCATGATATAGGTGCCCGCAGCGGTGCCTTAAATGTTTAGCAGAATTTCTATGAATTTCAACCGGAGTTGGCCAACCAATACCAGAACCATAATGGAGCAAGTGATTACGATAACATGCATAATACCGACTTTGCTCGACCAGATGAAATGGCACAAAGTTACTATCTGGATCCGCCTCAGTACATTCCACAAGATTCAAACTGTTATGGAGTAAGCTACAACCCGACCCAGCTGAACACATCGAACAACGAATTTATTGACTACAGCGGCTACCTTGCAAACACCCCTTCCATGCCTGCACCGAATATGAATGCAATATAATGCAGGTAACTATAGCGGAAATAGTTTATACACTGTGTGAATCGCTTATTCCCGACTGACAGGCATATGCGTTCGATTCATGATGCATGCGCGTACCATACAGGGAAAAAGTTTTTCTTTGTCTAAATTAACGCGTCTCTTTTACCTTTTCACCTTCTTCTGATAATATAACAGAGATCACGCTGTGAAGATCACAATATGCCAGAACACAGTTCTGAAAGAAGGTAAGATCCAGTTAACGATATACATGCCAATATTTTGAAACGTGCTCTGCAATGGCGGGTGAAATCAGAGATATTTGTGCGCAGCCCTTAAATGTCAGTCCACTACGTGTACGCCCCTCGGTGAAAAGAAAAGAATCAATTTTCAACATTAAATAAATATGTTATATGTGCAGAAATGCAGTACATATATTCCTAATTTGTGTACTTTGCATATGGCTACATAATAATGTTATGTGTCTGGTGATTCTGGGTTAGTCACTTATAGAAATGGCTGACTAGTTAATGTTGTTTAGCATTCTGTGTGTAACATGTTTGTAGTGATAGCATGTGGACAAACTAAATCTTCGGTAGTACAGGCAGTCCTCAGTTATCCGACACAATGCGTTACTCAAAATGGCGTTGGATAGCGAAACGTCTTAAAGCGAAACACGTTTTCTCAGAGGAACACTGTTTAAATAAAAGGTTCCGTTCCTGAAGGCATTTTTAATGCTAAAATACACCAAATATGTTACTCAGCCAATAATATATGCAGCCCACACAAATTATATAGTGTATATACTGTATTATACTGTATATATATAATATAACATGTAATTTAATAATATAATCTATTATATAGTATAATATAATATTATATTATATGATATATATATATTATATACACAAAGAACTTTGCAAAGCGTCGTAAGAGCATTGGATAAGCCCTTTATTGTAAAACGAGGACTGCCTGTACAAGCATTTGTATAATTTTCCGTGGTTGATTATGAATATATATATATATATATATATATATATATATATATATATATATATATATATATATATATATATATATATATATAAAAATATATATATATATATATATATATAGTATTTTTATATTTTAACATAAATACATTGCTTTGATGCAGTAAGCAGTTATTTAGAAGATGTAGCGTAATATTTTAGAACGGCATGCTTCACGTGTAGTACACAGTTACAGTAGAAAAACTGTGTGTTTAGATGCATCATTAAGTTTGTATTTAACCGATAACGTTCTGTAATTAATATTATATATCTACTTCTTTAACAGATTTTGACATCTCCGTTCCAGACAGAAGATAATGTGAATGCATGTATCCAAACACCGACCAACTGAGAGCTTTTCCATCCTGGCCACATGCCAAATACATCACATGGGCACTCATGCTATGATACACATGAAAATGAACATGCAAACTTTTATATATCCTAGCTAATCTTAGATTATATAATTTGATTAGCAGAATGAATATAGATTTTAGGGTATTTTCGACTACGTTGAAATGTGTGTAAACATTACAATAAACGTTGAAATTACATCTTGTCTTAGTGTTCCATTTTTGTCAATGTCATGCTGATGACACTTTGACATCACTCAAATAATACAATTAATGTTTTCCTATGTCATCTGAAGAAAGACACATTTAGTTATAGTGAAACTGTAATGTATTGGTCAAAGTTCTACATGAGTAATTGTACGAAGCATTTACAGTACATGAAAGATTCATAAAGAAATGTGTGGTTTAAACTTACAAATATTACTTATGGTAGGGATACATGCCAGGTTACTGATAGAAGATATCAACATGTCATCTGCTCATACTCCTGCAGACAGTCCAATTATGTATGTAGTAATAGTTACATAAGTGGCAATAATAATATTAAGAAAGGAATGTGAACCATAACAATTGTCTAAGTATTTAAGAACACAATTAATTGTTTAGAAGTTTATAATGATGTTGAAAGTATTAAAAAAATGATATATAATCATTTAGAGTAGTTACGTTGTAAGATAACAATATGCATAGTCATCAATACAGCACTCTCTTCACTTAATGCCCAACATTCTGCATTTAAGGATGCACACATTGTACAGGTGGGGGGAAACATGATTTATACAAGAACAAATGTGTTAAACATTGTCATATCGTTGCCAGACGAACTTCTGATCATTCACTACAAAATGTGCAGTTCTTTGGAGAGAGCAGGGTCCCATAATTAGATACACACAATGCAATGTAACACATATCACGAGATGATTATAGATTCGATTATATGTCAAAGAAAATCTTGCATGTGAAAAAATTCTCTATTAACGTCCGGCGAGTCTACACCCCACTGGCTGTATGGTCCCTAACCCCTGCAGGAGGCACGAGAGGATCCTCCTTTAAATTCTCCCGAATGTTGCCTTGAAGATTGTGATGTAGGGCAATGTTGTGCAGAATGCAACAACAAATCACTATGTCGCGGACCAGGGAGAAAATCCAGGACATTACCGGGACGGACCGGCAACAGGGACAGGGGTGGTAAAAAACAGGACTGTCCCGGCAAAACCGGGACATCTGGTCACCTAATTAATGGTTTTGTTTTGGTGTGTTAATTGTGGTATTTATTATAGATTGGATTAATTGATTGGTAGTAATTTAGTTCTGTTTACTTCTTTATTCGTTTTTAGTTTCTCATTGTTTTGATTGCATTGGATCTTGTTGTGATTTTTTTAGGTTGACCATTGACTGGGATGGTGTTCAATGATGCCCATATTATATGAGCATGATGTGCCCACTTTGCCATTCAATTGTTTTATTGGCATTTGTTATCTATTTACTTGGCTATGTAATGTGTTTTATTTTGCTATGTTCTGTGTTTTATTTTGCAAAGTAATGTGCTTTATTTAGCTATGTAGTGTTTTTGATTTGGGACTGTTTTTTTTTATTCCTTCCCCATTTCTTGCTATAGTGGTAAATCATGCCCATATTATATGAGCATGATGTACCCACTGTATCAATGAATGGATGAAGGGTGGGGGTAGTTGCCTGGGAAGGGTGGTTAGGCCTCCTGGGTGGGTAGTGCCAGAGGGTGGGTTAACCCCTTAATTACTATCGCGGTTACTAACCACTAAGGTGATTAAGGGGTTGGGGACATTAGATTGTTTTTTTATAGTCCTCTACTAAAGGAAATATCTTTATTCTGGAGTTGTATAAAAGGTAGGTTAGTAGAAGAAGCACACAAAATACTAGGATAGAGTCCAAACAACTTCTTTTTGTATTCAATACATCAGAGCCAGTGAGCACAGTGATGTTTCAGGACCAACTGTCCTTTCTTCAGACCAAACACCTTCTGAAGAAAGGACAGTTGGTCCTGAAACGTCACTGTGGTCCATGGCTCTGATGTCTTATACTATATTAGTGAAAGCACTGTATGCCTGCCTGCCTGCCTGCCTGCCTGCCTGGATGTCCGGTGTCCCTAGGGGAAATCTCATTGGTCCCTTGGTCCGCCCCCGCACACCTCTCATTGGCCTGAGGCGGAGTGACGGGCCAAAGGACACACAGGGACACACACACACAGGGAGACACACACACAGGGAGACACACACACACACAGGGACACACACAGGGACACACACAGGGACACACACACACAGGGACACACACACAGGGACACACACACAGGGACACAGACACACACTCTCCCCCGTCAGTTGGACCGCAGCTCACCTTCCACACAAATTCCCCCCCCCCTCCTCTCCCGGTGCCCCTCACTCTCTCCCTCCTCCCCACCTCACCCCACGCTCCGCAACATCCCCAGCCGCACCATCACCCTCACCATGCGCCGCGGAGGAAGCGCGGCCCTCCTGCTCAGCAGCAAACTCCAGGCTCCTCCCCCCTCGCGGCGCGGCCCTCCTGCTCTCCCCCTCACGTGCTCCGCTACCGGAGAGGGGAAGCGCGGCCCCGGCCTCCTGCTCTCCCCCTCACGTGCGCCGCTACCGGAGAGGGGAAGCGCGGCCCGGGGCCTCCAGCTCTCCCCCTCACGTGCGCCGCTACCGGACGGATGGGAAGCGCGGCGCGGGTCTCCTGCCACTCTTGCCCCCCCCCCCCAGCTTCCCGAACTCACCTCCTGCCCCAGCCAGATGCCACGGGGTCAAGGTAAGTCACCCACCGTCTCCCACCCACGCACTGTCACCCAGTCACCCACACACTCACCCACACACCCACCCAGTCACCCACACACCCACCCAGTCACTTTCACCCACTCACCCACCCAGTCACCCACCCACTCACTCAGTCACCCACTCAGTCACCCACCCACTCAGTCACCCACCCACTCAGTAACCCACCCACCCACTCACTTAGTCACCCAAAAACTCACTCAGTCACCCACCCACTCACTCAGTCACCCACCCACTCACTTAGTCACCCACCCACTCACTTAGTCACCCACCCACTCACTTAGTCACCCACCCACTCACTCAGTCACCCACCCACTCAGTCACCCACCCACTCACTTAGTCACCCACCCACTCACTCAGTCACCC
Organism: Ascaphus truei; assembly: GCF_040206685.1. Classification (NCBI taxonomy): domain Eukaryota; kingdom Metazoa; phylum Chordata; class Amphibia; order Anura; family Ascaphidae; genus Ascaphus; species Ascaphus truei. The sequence goes on along the minus strand of NC_134483.1, from coordinate 518,658,616 downwards.
ACCCACTCACTCAGTCACCAACCCACTCACTCAGTCACCCACCCACACACCCACCCAGTCACTTTCACCCAGTCACCCACTTTCACCCAGTCACCCACCCACTCAGTCACCCACCCACCCACTCAGTCACCCACCCACTCAGTCACCCACTCAGTCACCCACCCACTCAGTCACCCACCCACCCAAACCCACCCACCCACTCAGTCACCCACCCACCCACCCAGTCACCCACCCACCCAGTCACCCACCCACTCAGTCACCCACCCAGTCACCCACCCACCCACTCAGTCACCCACCCACCCACTCAGTCACCCACCCACTCAGTCACCCACCCACTCAGTCACCCACCCACTCAGTCACCCAGTCAGTCACCCACCCACTCACTCAGTCACCCACCCACTCACTCAGTCACCCACCCACTCACTCAGTCACCCACTCAGTCACCCACCGACTCAGTCACCCACCCACCCATTCAGTCACCCAGTCACCCATTCAGTCAGTCACCCAGTCACCCATTCAGTCAGTCAGTCACCCACTCACCCACCCAGTCAGTCACCCACTCACCCACCCAGTCAGTCACCCACTCACCCACCCAGTCAGTCACCCACTCACCCACCCAGTCAGTCACCCACTCACCCACCCAGTCAGTCACCCACTCACCCACCCAGTCAGTCACCCACTCACCCACCCAGTCAGTCACCCACCCACCCAGTCACCCACTCACCCACCCACCCATTCACCCACCCAGTCAGTCTCCCACTCACCCACCCAGTCAGTCTCCCACTCACCCACCCAGTCAGTCTCCCACCCAGTCAGTCACCCACCCACCGACCCAACTCACCCACCCAACCACCGACCCAAAGTCACCCACCGACCCAAAGTCACCCACCCACTGACCCAAAGTCAAACCGACCCAAAGTCACCCACCCACCGACCCTGTCGTACGCCCCCCCAAAATTACATCCCGGGCAACGCCGGGTCTCTCAGCTAGTATTGAATAGAAATAGAAGTTGTTTGGACTATATCCTAGTCTTTTGTGTGCTTCTTCTAACCTACCTTTTATACCAATTCTTGGATCTAGCATTGAGACGCCGGGATTAGCAGAAAGTGAGCACCAAAAGGTAATACTCTTTAATTTTTATTATCAGCTGTGGTGTGCCGCTTATACCCACCTTTTTCACTTTATTGTGGAGTTATAGCTGCAGTAGCAGTAGCAGTAGCAGTAGCTGCAAAGGCAAACAAGATCTTATCTTGCATCAAACGGGCAATGGATGGAAGGGAAGTAAAAATAATTATGCCCCTTTACAAAGCATTAGTAAGACCACACCTTGAATATGGAGTACAATTTTGGGCAACAATCCTAAGAAAAGACATTATGGAACTAGAGAGAGTGCAGAGAAGAGCCACAAAATTAATAAAGGCGATGGACATTCTAACTTATGAGGAGAGGCTAGCTAAATTAGATTTATTTACATTAGAAAAGAGGCGTCTAAGAGGGGATATGATAACTATATACAAATATATTCAGGGACAATACAAGGAGCTTTCAAAAGAACTATTCATCCCATGGGAAGTACAAAGGACTCGGGGCCATCCCTTAAGGTTGGAGGAAAGGAAATTTCACCAGCAACAAAGGAAAGGGTTCTTTACAGTAAGGGCAGTTAAAATGTGGAATTCATTACCCATGGAGATTGTGTTGGCAGATACAATTGATTTGTTCAAAAAAAGGTTGGACATCTTTTTAGATGGGAAAGGTATACAGGGATATACCAAATAAGTATACATGGGAAGGATGTTGATCCAGGGATTAATCTAGTTGCCAATTCTTGGAGTCAGGAAGGAATGAATTTTTCCCCTTAATGGGGTTTTTTGTTTGCCTTCCTCTGGATCAATAAGTAAGTATAGATATAGGATAAAGTATCTGTTGTCTAAATTTAGCATAGGTTGAACTTGATGGACATACTGTACGTCTTTTTTCAACCTCATCTACTATGTAACTATGTAACTATGTAACTATTATAGGGGTGTGTATGTTATATGAACTGATATATGTATTACCATCATGTCTGTTCCCCCTTTATCAAGTTATACTAACAAGTACTACAAGACAGTAAATATATTGTTAGTTTACTGTCTACTGGCCCACCAGCGGCATCTCGGAATCACACCACATGATTTTAAGTATCACTGTAAATATACACACATACACATTTGCTGAATTAAATAAAATGTTATGATTTATAGCCTATCCCTGCCTACAAGCATTTTCTTTGTATTTTTAACCTCTACTGCTAATTTGTATCTAAGGTCTCTACATTTTGATCATTCCCTTCATAAACACCTTCCCTTATAATAGATTTTAGATCTGGTTTATTATATAAACATACTGAGAAAAACAAATGCTGGGGAAAACAAAGCAGGTGGGAAAAAAACTCTGACTGTGTGACCATCACAAGACTGGCTGAAAAAAACCATGCGACAGAGTTTCACAAGTGAGATACCAAGTAGGACTCAACTCACAGATTCCTGAGTGCACTCTCTTCCATTCATTAGAGAGCAGGGGGGTACAACGTTTGAGGTCCAATTGTACATAGGGAAATGTCTATATGGGACCTGAAACATTGCACTCTTCACTGTTCTCTAATAAATGGAAGAGACTGCACTGAGAAACATATAAACATACTCCACCTCCTTTTCTATTCACTAATTGTCCATGATACTTTTTCTCTACTATCACACAGTATGGCACACAAAAAGCGGATAAATGTTACTGATTTTTTTATTTAAATACAATTTTTTAAATAAAAAACTTGGAAGAAATGAATGACAAAACAATTTCAAAAATACCAATATAGGTTTCCCACAAATAATACTAAGAAATACATGTTAAAGGTTACAAAAAAATAGTTCTGTTTAAAATAATCAAATATATAAAATTCATAAGGCTGCAATTGTATTATATAATAAGCTTAGGTTTCAATTGTATGGACAACATGTGCATGTTTTAATTTTCTGTGAAATAAGCATATGGTATGTTTACAATTTAGGAGCCTGAGGTTGGACATTAGGTGCGATTTATAATCTGATGAACTATAACAATGAATTTATACAAACATACTGTAGTCATGTCTGTCTATCTGCCTGCTAAGCATAAATCTAAAGCCAGACGTAGTTTTACCGTAATACTGAGTGTTAATAAGCCTTTTAACATTTACTCAAAGTAAAATACGTAAGTAATGAAGTAATACGCATCTCACATATTGATTTCATATGTTTGTAACTGTGAACAGCTAGAATCCCATAGACAGAGATTTACAATGGCTTTTGTTTATGAGCAGAATGCCGGATATATCAAACTGCAGTAACTATTGCCAAAAAAAGTGTGTTATTTTTATAGTAAAATGTAATGAATGGTAGTCATTTTTAGTTATTTGTATAGTAAAATGTAATGAATGACAGTCATTATTAGTTATTTTTATAGTAAAATGTAATTAATGACAGTCATTATTTGTTATTTTTATAGTGCTATAACTATAGCATCAACGTTGCACCGCCCAAAAAATCAGTCGCGGTAAAAATATCGGGTCCGGTAAAAATGAGTCATAATGCCACATTTTGTGTTATTAACGGTCATACATCAAGTTCTGTTTGAATGGAATTAACGCTAGAAGTAACGCAAGTTTTGTAGCAGCTACTCCTGGCTGGCGTTAGCTTTATCTTTCCTAGGTATATAATGGACAATATATTTGCCATTATATACATGTTACGCTAGTGCTCACCACAAAACAAGATGAGACCCTCGGTACTGAGGTGGGAATATATATATATAATGCCACCGACAAGCACGGGGTCCGGTCTGGAGTGGGATAGATAGACTCCTTGATAAAGTGTATGTTTACACGAAACGCGTAGGAGGGTGTTAACCTCCACTTTTAGATGGATTAATAAAGAAGAATTTTAAATACATCTGCTTGGGACCCACTCTTGGCGTTGCGCTGGTTTTTTCCTTTTCTATTCTGGATAGTAGATATAGCCTGTTCTGGAGTGGAGAGGGTAGAGTCGTCGTAATACTTGCCAAAATCTGGGCAGGAGGAATCCGGAACGTAGAGGGTACTAGTAGCCAAGTATACGAGAGAAAAGAAAACCTAGTATATAAGCACTCTATCACACCTAAATGTAATAACAGAAATGTTAAAATAATTTATTGGCAACAATGAATAAAAAATGGGGTTTAAAATAAAATATATATCAAACAGCAGGTGACTGTAGTCAATTTGTAACATAACTGTAAGTAGTTAGGTAGATTGAACATATGGAGATCCTTGATACAGTAGATATTCAGGATCTAGTGCTATTCATATAGCTTCCTAGAGATATGGAAGTGGGGCCGTGGTAGGACCACTATACAGATAATGTCACATCCATGTACAGTATATATGTATACTCTCAGAGCGTGTAATAATGGACGCTGTGTGTGAGTTGACATTAGGTGGTATATATCCTAATATACCTGGGCAAACGATGCAGAGATTGCCATGCAATGCATCACTAACTGCTTAGGTAATCAAGGTGTTAACCCTTACCGCCACTCCTCCCCCACCTTCCCTCCGGGTCTAGCCACCTCTCCTACCCCCATCACCCATTCCCGTCACCCACCACCTCCCCAACCCCCGCCCAGTCTGCACTAATGGCCAATAACCAGATTGCCCAAATGTTGCTAATAAGATATTTTGCCATTCCCACAAACAATTTAAACATTAATAGAAGTATTACAATGTAAATATAAAATACATTCAGAAAAGCAACATTGCATCCATAAACCCACTGATTTTTCCTTTGGCTACTTGACTCTCTAACAGGGGGCCTAGATAGCCACATTGGCAATAAATGTTGACCTTTAATTCAAATTGGATTACTTACCTCAGCCTCAATGTTTAAAAAATACAATACCATGGTGTGTGTTAACGAACTGTGTCTTAAATGTATTAACATTTTTATTATTAAACCTTTTTGTCTGGCTCTTAGGGAGTATATATCAGTGTCTGTGATAGGGCTACTTATGGTGCATGTTTCGTGGTGGGTGTTGGTAATGCAATGATGGGCACCAGGAACTTTATTCATTCAAACAGTAGCCTTATTATCTTGAAGGCACAGTCTCACATTTAGTATATATAGGTCCTCTTGTATTCCCACGTGGCCTTGGCCTATATTGTTTGTGCGGATTCCGTGGCTGACCCCATCTCTGCCCGCTAGGAAGATGCTGAGGCTTCATAACTACTCTGGTACCTATAGAGTTCCTCTGCTCTTCAGCGCTGGTAGCATTCCATGTATACAGTGCCCCTGACAGGCCTGGTGCTTTTCCCTCTGTGATCAGCCTCCTCATTTCAGTGTGGCCTGCCACTATATGGCCTTCTGGGTGAGAGCCAATGGGCCATCTGTTTGGGCTGGCTCAACAATGCTAGGTCCTGCAGCTGGTGGACTATAGTCTGTCTCTCTGTATACCTTGGGAGTAGTATAAGAACATCTTGGTGGGGCTCTACATCAGGGGTGTGCAAACTTTTCCCTGTCCCTGTCAACTCTCCCCCCTGCTTGTGCCCCCCTTCCCTTACCGACTCTGAGCTTTGCTGCGTCAGAACGTCATGATGTCACGTAACGCCACGTTGTCAGGGCGACATGTCGCCGAAGAGGCGGCAGAGACCAGATAAGAGAAATTTACAGAGGCCTCACGCCTCCCCTGGCATTTAACTTAAATGCCTTGGGGAAGAGTGTGAGGCCTCTGTAACCGCCGCCTTTCCCCCCCACCTCAGAAAATCCTGCGTCCCCCACTTTGTGCACCCCATCTCTACATAAACAATGTACTTTCCCTAACTGTAAAGCAATAAAAGGGAAACTTTACTCTATCCTACACAGGAACTATAGATCTATTCATAGGGAGATCCCTCTACTTCAACTCCTCCTCGGATCTGCCTTCCAGAAGCCTCCCCCTGCTATTTATAGCATGATGTCATTGTTTCCAGGCAGATGGGGGTGGGGTTTCATTTATGTTGAGTCATCCCAGCACCAAGTGATAAGGAAGGGGTGTTACTCTGTGTGACCCCACAGAGTTAACCCCAAAAGGCTCTAGTAATCCCAAAGGTGAGTTACAATTAAGTGTGAGCTTTGATTTGATTATATTAAATAATGGTATGTGTGTCTAATGTAATAACAGAATGCAAGTATACATATTGTAAAGTGAAGATATCTATGTATTGAATTGTGAACATAATTTATTGGGATTAGCAAGATTGGAATTTTTACTTTAATATGTCTTATCTTTAATGAAGAAGCAAAATACTGGCAAGATAAAGTTATTTTGTCTGACATATTTGTATGTGAATGGAACTTGATAAATAGTTGACATTACCATGTTCGTATGCTTTTCTTACTGTGTATTGTAAATGTTTATAGGGCAATTACTTTGGAGTTAACAGTAATAAAAAATTAATAATAATTTTTTTATGTATACTGGATATACATGTATTACAAACACAGTATTCAGTCATTCTAAAAATAATGTACACATGAAGTATTATTAGTGTTGCGTATATATCCATATGTTGTACATTGTTGATGTAAGAAAAATGCATATTAGGATGCATCACATGTAATTGGAGTTATATTAATGGTACATGACTTATACCAGATAAACCATTAATTATGGATGGACACTACCTAGACCTGGTTTTCACTAAAAACTTCTCTCTCTCCGACTTCTCCATTTCCCCTTTTCCTCTCTCTGTTTCTCTCTCTCGCTTCACCTCATCTCATTTTCTCTCTCTCGCTTCTCTCCATCTCCATCTCGCCCTCGTTTTTGCAGAAACCTGCGCCATATTAACCTACCAGCTCTTGATTCCACTTTACGCTCCTCACTCTCCTCTCTCAGTTCTGCTTCAGACCCTGACAACCTGGTCAGGAACTACAACTCTGCCTTATCTTCCTCTCTTGATCTTCATGCCCCGCTTTCTCTCTGCCGTCCTCGCCCTTCTAACCCCAGACCCTGGCTAAACTCCCACACACGCATGCTGCGTTCCTCCACTCATTCCTCTGAACGCCTCTGGAGGAAATCTCATACGCTCGCAGACTTCATTCACTACAAATTTATGCTATCCTGTTTCAACTCTGCCCTCTCTCAGGCTAAACAAACCTACTTTTCATCACTAATCAACACACACAAGTCTAACCCACGTCGTCTCTTTTCTGTCTTTGACGCTCTACTCAGACCACCCTCAGCTGCCTCCTCTTCTTCCTCCATCTCACCTCAGGACTTTGCTGACTTTTTTAAGGAAAAGGTGGAGTCCATACAGCAGAACATCCCATCTGTTGCCTCCTCCCATCCCACAATGCTTCCCAACTCTCCTCCTGCCTTTCTTGACTCTTTTTCCGCTATCTCGGAGGAGGATGTGTCACTGCTGATCTCCTCTTCTCCCTCTACCACTTGCCCTCTTGATCCCATTCCCTCCCATCTCCTAAAACCTCTTACTCCTTCTATAATCCCTATGCTCACACAGATCTTTAACTCTTCCCTCTACTCTGGTACCTTTCCATCATCCTTCAAGCATGCAACCGTTATACCATTACTCAAAAACAGCAAGCTTAACCCTACCTGTCCTTCTAACTATCGACCTGTGTCCCTCCTGCCTTTTGCCTCCAAACTCCTTGAACGTCTTGTATTCGCTCGATTGCTACACTTTCTCAACACCTATTCTGTCCTAGACCCTCTACAATCTGGCTTCCGCACTGCTCACTCTACTGAAACAGCCCTCACTAAAATAACTGACGACCTCCACGCTGCCAAAGACAGAGGCCATTACACTCTGCTCATATTACTCGACCTCTCTGCAGCATTCGACACCGTGGACCACCCTCTTCTCCTTCACATTCTCCATACTCTTGGTATTCGGAACAAAGCTTTATCCTGGATCTCCTCTTACCTCTCCCATCGTACCTTCAGTGTCTCTTTTGCTAACACCTCCTCCTCCTCTGTCCTGGGACCCCTTCTCTTTTCTCTTTACACACTCTCTCTAGGTGACCTAATCACATCTTTTGGGTTTAAATATCACCTCTATGCTGATGACACACAAATTTACCTTTCAACCCCTGACCTTACACCTGCTATACAGACCAAAGTTTCTGAATGCCTCTCTGGAATATCATCCTGGATGGCCATCCGCCGACAGAAACTTAACATGGCAAAAACAGAGCTCCTTATACTTCCTCCCAAACCTGGCCCTACTACCTCCTTCCACATTGCTATTGGAAATACGATCATTCACCCAGTAGCCCAAGCACGCTGCCTAGGGGTTACACTTGATTCCTCTCTCTCATTCGCCTCTCATATTCAAAACGTTTCTAAAACTTGTCGCTTTTTCCTCCGCAATATCACAAAGATACGCCCTTTCCTCTGTTACTCAACTGCTAAAACTCTGACTCAGGCCCTCATTCTCTCACGTCTCGATTACTGTAACCTCCTGCTGTCCGGCCTTCCTACCTCTCACCTGTCTCCCCTACAATCTATCCTAAACGCTGCTGCCAGAATCACTCTACTCTTTCCTAAATCTGTCTCCGCATCTCCCCTCCTGAAATCCCTCTCCTGGCTTCCGATTAAATCACGTATCTCACACTCAATTCTCCTGCTCACTTTTAAAGCTTTACATTCTTCTGCCCCTCCTTACATCTCAGCCCTAATTTCTCGCTATGCACCATCCCGACTCTTGCGTTCTTCTCAAGGATGTCTTCTTTCTGCCCCCTTTGTATCTAAAGCTCTCTCCCACCTCAAACCTTTCTCACTTTCTGCCCCACACCTCTGGAATGCCCTTCCCCTCAATACTCGACTAGCCCCCTCGCTATCCACCTTTAAGACTCACCTGAAGACACATCTGCTTAAAGAAGCATATGAGTAGCACTGGATAATCATGGACACATGACACATAAAGCTTGGCCCCTGCAGAGGCACTTACTAGTATTCCCTCCTACTGTCTCTGTACGTTTTCCCTACCTACCAATTAGATTGTAAGCTCCTCGGAGCAGGGACTCCTTCCTTAATGTTACTCTTACAGTATGTCTGAAGCAATTATTCCCATGATCTGTTATTTATATTATTTGTTATTTATATGATATGTATTACTACTGTGAAGCGCTATGTACATTTATGGCGCTATATAAATA